>NC_053026.1:216245729-216545729 GCF_003073215.2 Triticum urartu
AGGTTTGGAAGGGTTATTGGGCCACTTTGGAGGGGGGTTGGGCTGCAACACACATGAGGCCTTTACGGTTCCCCGGTTAACCGTTGGAGTATCAAATGGACTCCAAATGGCACGAAACTTGACAGGCGGTCTACCGGTGGTGTACCAAGGCCTCTTGGCAAATCTCGGTCCATTCCAAGAATGTTTAACACCCTCTCACGAAAAGAGACAAAAGGGGACGTTGGAGGACATAGGAGTGTCGGATTGCAAAACAGACAACGGGGAAAATGCTCGGATGCATGAGAAGAACACATATGCGAAAGATATGCACATGATGACATGATATGAAATGCATGACATGAGAAAAATGCAAAACAAAGACAAGAACCCAACCACGAATCTCATAACTTAAAGCCAGAAATGGCAAGAGTCGGAGTACAAATATGGTAAGTTACATACGGGGTGTTACAACAATCCACCACTATGAAAGGATCTCGTCCCGAGATCTAGGACTGAAAGAACTCCGGATATTCAGAACGGAGGTGGTCCTCGCGTTCCCAGGTGGCTTCTCGGTCGGAATGATGTGACCATTTCACTTTCAGGAATTTGATAGACTTGTTGCGAGTCTTGCGCTCAATTTCTTCAAGAATAGCAACGGGATGCTCATGATAAGACATGTCTTCTTGGAGATCAATATCTTTGAAGTTGATGGTGCGGTCAGGAGTCTTGAAACACTTGCGAAGCTGAGACATGTGAAACACGTTGTGCACGTTTGCAAAGTTGCACAGAAGTTCAAGTTGATAGGCGAGGTCGCCTCTTTTGCCAATGATCTTGAAAGGACCCACGTGTCTAGGGGCAAGCTTCCCTTTGATACCGAAGTGACGAGTACCTTTCATTGGAGAGACGCGGAGGTAGACATGGTCTGCGATCTCGAAAGCCAAGTCATGTGGCTTGCTATCATAGTAACTCTTCTGGCGTGATTGCGCGGCTTTGAGATTTTCACGGATGACTTTGCACATCTCTTTAGCTTCTGTGATTAAGTCATTGCCAAGAAGTTGGCGTTCACCAGTCTCTGGCCAATTAAGAGGAGTACGGCACTTTCTGCCATAGAGAATCTCGAATGGGGCCTTGCCCGAACTCGCTTGGAAACTGTTGTTGTAGGAGAACTCGGCATATGGAAGACAATCTTTCCACTTCATACCGAAAGAAATGACACAAGCCCTGAGCATATCTTCAAGAATTTGATTTACTCGCTCGACTTGTCCACTAGTTTGAGGATGGAAGGCTGTGCTGAAGCGAATGTTGGTGCCCATGGCCTTCTGGATGGAGTCCCAGAACTTATAAGTAAAGATGCTTCTACGATATGAAGATATGAACTGCGGAATGTCGTGCAAGGAGACAATCCTGGAAGTATATAGCTCTGCCAACTGAGCTGTTGTGATAGATTCTTTGATAGGAAGAAAATGAGCCACTTTTGTAAGCTTGTCGATGACAACAAAGATAGCATCATTTCCACGCTTGGACTTGGGAAATCCAGTAACGAAGTCCATCTCAATATGGTCAAACTTCCATTCTGGAATAGCAAGAGGTTGGAGGAGACCAGCTGGCCGTTGGTGTTCTGCTTTCATCCTTCTGCAGACATCACATTCATTCACGAACTGAGCAATTTCTCGCTTCAATCGAGTCCACCAATATGACTTCTTGAGGTCATGGTACATCTTTGTACTTCCAGGATGAATAGATAGGAGTGAATTGTGAGCCTCGTTCATAATGACTATACGTAAATCACCCTCAGGAACCACAATTCGATCCTCGAAGAATAGAGTATCTTTGTCATCAAGGCGATAGCACTTGTACTTGGGTTGGCTCTTGGCGATCCCATTCTTCACCTTCTTCACCATGGCATCAAGAAGTTGAGCCTCATGAATCAGATATTCCAAAGTAGGAGAGACTTGGAGGTTGGCAAGAAATCCTTGAGGAACAACTTGGAGATTAAGTTTGCTGAAAGCTTCACAAAGGTCCGGTTGGAAGGGCTTGAGAATTAAACTGTTGCAGTAAGCCTTCCTGCTCAAAGCGTCTGCAATGACATTGGCCTTGCCTGGAGTATATTCAATACTCGGATTATACTCTTGAATCATTTTGACCCAACGAGTCTGCTTGAGGTTGAGGTTGGGTTGCATGAAGATGTACTTGAGGCTCTCATGATCAGTGAAGATGTCCACTTTCCTTCCCAACAAGAGATGTCTCCATGTTAACAAAGCATGGACAACTGCCGCCAACTCAAGGTCGTGAGTGGGGTAGTTCTTTTCGTTGGGCTTCAACTGACAACAGGTATAAGCCACAACTTTCTTCTCTTGCATTAACACAACACCGAGACCTTGCAGGGAGGCATCACAGAAAACTTCGAATGGTTTGGATTCATCAGGAGGAGTCAAAACAGGAGCTGTGACTAGCTTCTCTTTCAGGGTGTTGAAAGCAATGTCACATTCAGGCATCCAGACATACTTCACATGCTTCTGGAGGAGGTTGGAAAGAGGCTTTGCAATCTTAGAGAAATTCTCAACGAATCTTCAACAATAGCTTGCAAGCCCAAGGAAACTGCAGAGCTGCTTCACATTCTAAGGCGGTTCCCTATTCGCAATTGCAGACACCTTCTCAGTATTAACAGCAATGCCCTTGGCGGAGATAATATGGCCAAGGTAGAGAACCTCATCGACCCAAAACTCACACTTTGAAAACTTCACATAGAATTGATGTTCTCTGAGTTTGTCGAGTACCAATCTCAAATGCTTGGCATGATCCTCCTTGTTCTTGGAAAAGACCAAAATATCATTGACATAAACCAAGATGAAATCATTTGTGTAAGGGTTGAAGACGAAGTTCATCATGTGAGAGAACGTTGGAGGAGCATTGACAAGGCCGAAAGACATGACAATATATTCATAAGAACCATAGCTTGTTCTGAATGTTGTCTTGGGGATATCTTGTTCAGGAATGCGAATCTGATGATAACCCATACGGAGGTCAAGCTTGGAGAATACTTGGGCGCCTTTGAGTTGCTCGAAAAGCTCATTGATGTTGGGAAGTGGATACTTGTTCTTTATAGTCTTCTTGTTCAATGGGCGGTAGTCGACACAAAGTCGGTTAGTGTGATCCTTCTTCTTGACAAAAAGAACACCACAATCCCATGGAGAAGAACTCGGTCGGATCAGACCCATATGCTCTTGTACATCGAGTTGTTTATTCAGCTCCTTCAACTTTTCTGGTCCAAGCTTGTAAGGACATTTGCAAACAGTTTCCGTGCCAGGCTCAAGATTGATGACGAATTCAACTGGCCGGTGAGGAGGCATTCCTGGAAGATCTTCTAGAAAGACGTCTTGATATTCCCAAATTACTGGAATCTGAGAGATGGCATTCAACTCACCCTTCTCATTGAGAGAAAACAGTCGAATGATATCGTCACGAGCTGCATAGATGATCTCATCCTCAGACGAGTGTGTCAATTGAATCTGCCTGGCAGAACAATCAAGCTGAGACTTGTGCTTAGAAAGACAGTCCATGCCGAGAATTAGACCAATATTTGAGTTACCAAGAACAATTGGAGATGACAGAAATTTATAGTGGCCCATCTTGATAGAAACATTTGGGACCATAGAGCTTGCGTTCATGAATTTACCTGGAGAGACAACTGATAACTGCCTAGGCAAATCTTGGAAAAGAAACTCATGCTTAGATGCAAATGGTCTTGAAATGAAACAATGCGATGCACTAGTATCAAAAAGGACTTTTGCAGGAATATCATTAACAGGAAGATTCCCCATGAACACTTCTGAAGAATCCTCTGCCTAAGCTGTGTTCATCCTATTGACCTTTGCAGACTTGGAATTATGCTTGACCACTGCATTGCTGGCACCCCGCCTCCTGCCACCGAGCCGCCGCTGCTACCGCTTTGCGCCGCCGCCCCGCGCCGCTCGTTGCTACCGACGGCTCATCGTCGCCCCGCGCCACTGCATGCCCCCCCGCGCCGCCCCGCCGGAGCCGTTCCTGTCGTCGCCGGAGTTTGCCACCGCCGCCGTCGCCCCGTGCCACCGCACGCCACCCCACGCCGCCCCGCCGGAGCCGCTCCCGCCGTCGCCAGAGTTCACCGCCGTCGTCGGTTTTCCCACAGCGAATCGGTAAAAACCGAAGAGAAACCGCCCGGTTTTTTTATAAGTTCGAGTTATTTTTATAGATCGGTTTTATTTTTTAGGGTTCGTTAATTAGCGAACGTTCACCCGATTTTTTCTCGGTTGGTGAATGAACTCGTTCGTTAGACTCTGTTAACAGACGATCGTACGATAGATTTTTCTTGTTAGTTTTATTTTCGGACAGGACCTATGCATAATTACTTTTATCGCAGATTAGTCCTTGGTCTTCAAACCTTCGCTACTTTTTGCTCGTTTGTCCAAATCCAGTGAAACCAACGCCAAAATCTTTGTCTCGATCTCCTCTGTCTAGATAACCAACTTGAACATGATTTTGGAAATTAAAATTTTGGTTTCAAGCAGATTTGATTTCAAATTTCTTTTGAACGTAGTTTGAGTTTCGTAACTCTGATTCGATTGATTCTTTTTGAAAATCGAAGCTCTTCACTTTAAATTTCAGTTTACCTCTTTTATTTTGGGTTTTACCTTTGCATCTTATGCTTGAGTGCTTATGTATGCTATTGTTTGTTCACGATAGAGTTTCCGGAGTGCGAGGTTTGCTACTACGAATCTCTAGTGTTTTCCGATCGTCAGCAAGGCAAGTAACACTTTGATCATATCCCTTTATTACCTAGTTCTTATGCATTAGTTTCAACCCTCAAACATTGCATGAGTAGGACTTGATAACATGTGGGTATTGGGAAGTAGTTGATGAGGTAGGAACCTATTGTCTTATATTCAAACCTTGGATGTTACTATGTTGTGCTTATACTGCTTTGCTATGCTAGTAGACGTGGTTTGGTTTGAGAGAATTCATGAAAGATGTGAGAGTTATTATTAACTAAGGGAACTTAAGGTGGCTACATTAATACACATCTAGGTGGATTGGTTGTGGGCACCTGGGGATATACCAGTGTAGTCCAAGGAGATCCCGGGAACCCGTGTGATCATCCTATGGTTTGCCACCCATGCTCAAAGGGATCATAATGTTATTCATGATGGAAACTTCCGTGTGCAGCCACTAGCCAGTATTGGCTCTAGCATAGTTGAGTATGTTGTGTGACCTTTTTCAGTGGTAGGCTAGTAGATGTAGGGGATGTAGGTGGTACTGCCTACCCATAGTGAAGAGTAAATACTTCAGAAAACTATGTCTTGATCATCCGATCATGGATGTGGTTGAGTCTTGTGGGGAAAAGTGCACAAACCTCTCTAGAGTGTATAAACTATTCTGGTTAGCCGTGTTCCTAGTTATGGACATCTTGAGTATCTGGTGCTTGAATTATTATGTTGATCTCATCACTTTACTTAATTAATTTGTTGGGTTATTAATTTTTAATTTTGGGATTGGGTTGGGGTTACCTTCTCAATATTTTCAATAAACTATGTAGTTAAATAAAATATATTCCTTTGTTGTAGGGAAAAACTAGCTTTATGCAAAATGATAACTATAGAGCCTCCACCATCCATATATGTATGTAGTGATACTGTTATTCTGTTCATTGCTCTATAGTGTTGTCTTGCCAGCATATTCGATGTGCTGACCTACACGGCTGCAACGTATCATGTTGCAGAATTTTCATACGTAGAGTAATGTGCGCTAGGTCGTTGTCGTGCACTCAGTTTTGCCGTGGAGTTGGATGGACTCATTTATCTTCGAAGCTTCCACAGTTATATTATTTAGATGGCCTTCAGCCATATTATTGTAATAAGTACTCTTTTTGAGAGTCTCGATGTAATAAGTGTGTGATTAAAACTCTACATTAAATCCTCGAGTACTGTATGTGATGTAGGGTGGAACCCTAATCGGCCGATCTTTCACGAAAGGAGTGGATCCCGTGATGAACACGAAGAACACAAGGGGGGAAACGAGGGGAAACGCGAGAGGAAACACGGGAAAATCACTAAACCAAGACGAAATAGTCACACATGTTCTATATCCTCGGGTACATAAGGGATCACACGATCCACGGACAACTAAGGACGATACAAAGATAGCTGGTCTTCTCCGTGAGGAGGTCTTGATGATCTTCTCCGCAAGGAGGTCTTGAATCCAAAGGGATCTTCTCCTAAGAGGGGCCGCGGTCTCTCTCGTGGAGTAGATCCGATGTGGATGAGCAATGCTCTATCTCTAAAATGAGCTAAACCAATGCTAAACCTAGAAAGAGGAATGAGGAGGAGTATATGTAGTCTAGGGGTTTGAAGGGATACATGGGCCTCGGCCCTTCACTGTGCACACACAGGGGAGGCCGGACGTTCGGGCGTCGGACCCGATGTCCGGACTTTCACACGGGGCCAGATGTCCGGGCTGGAGAGGTCGGATGTCCGGACTGGAGCGGCTGGCTTGTTGCTCTCGGGGTCGGAGGGGTCCGGATTTCCGGGCTGGAGGCCAGATATCTGGGAGCTCGGAAAGGGCCGGATGTCCGGGCTGGTGGGGCCGGATGTTCGGGGCCTGTAGGCGCTTGGAGGTTGAGCAGCTGTAGTGGACGACGCTCAAGGGGCCGGATGTTCGGGGCCTGGGAGGTGTTCTTGTCTCCTTCCGTTGAGTCTCTTCATCCGTGGACTTGGGGACTTGTCTGTCTTCACGTGCATCTTCGGGATGGTCCTCTTGGTACCTAATCATGCACAACGTCTCGGATTTAGCTAGTAGCCATGTCTCGAGAAGATCATATGTAATATCACTAAGGAAGGAAGTCACCTCGTTCTCGAGAGCTCTAGCTCTAGCTCGTGTCATTGGTCCTCTTGGCTCTTGTTGAGGTGATGGTAGGTCCATGGGGATGACCGTAGGATGCTCCGCATCATCTCCCCTCCCTTGGGGAAGATCCTACCTCGGATCGAAATCCGCATCAACATGGTAGGGCGAGAGATCCTTGACGTTGAAGATGTCGCTCACGGAGTACTTGTCGTGTGGGAGGTCGATCTTGTAGGCATTGTTGTTGTTGTTGTTGTAGTGTTCAAGCACCTCGAAAGGTCCATCCGCTCGTGGTCGAAGTTTGGACTTGCGTTCGTTGGGGAAGCGGTCCTTGCAAAGGTGTAGCGACACAATATCGCCAATGTTGAATACCACGGGGTGCTTGTTGATGTTGCGCTTGGTCGCAAGTCATTGTACTTGGCGCTCGATGGTTTGCCTTGTATCTTCATGCACCTTCTTGAGATGGTTCACACGTGCACTTGTGTCCATATTGATGCGCTCTTGTAGCGCTAGAGGGAGAATGTCC
Organism: Triticum urartu; assembly: GCF_003073215.2. NCBI lineage: Eukaryota > Viridiplantae > Streptophyta > Magnoliopsida > Poales > Poaceae > Triticum > Triticum urartu. Next base: position 216,253,108 of record NC_053026.1, read on the forward strand.
AATGGGGACAAAGGGTTGAATCCGTAGACGACCTCGAAGGGGGACTTGCCGGTTGTTGAGTGTCTTGCGCGGTTGTAGGCGAACTTGGCGATAGGTACGCACTCCTCCCACTCCTTGATGTTCTTCTTGATGACTACTCAAAGTAGAGTGGAGAGTGTGCGGTTTGTCACCTCCGTTTGCCCGTCAGTTTGTGGATGATATGCCATGGAGAAGAGTAGCTTGATTCCGAGCTTGGCGCATAGGGTCTTCTAAAAATAGCTAAGGAACTTGACGTCGCGGTCCGAGATGATCGTCTTTGGCACTCCATGTAGACGCAATATTTCCCTACAAAAGAGATTAGCAACATGTGAAGCATCGTCTATCTTGTTGCATGGAATGAAATGTGCCATCTTAGAGAAACGGTCCACAACGACAAATACCGAATCCTTTCCATTACGAGTCCTAGGCATTCCAAGTACAAAATCCATGCTAATGTCTTCCCATGGTTGATATGGAACTGGTAGAGGCTTGTAAAGGCCATGGGATTGAGCTTTGGACTTAGCTTTGCGACATGGAGAGCATCGGTTGGTGAAGCAGTTGACGTCATGAAACATCTTGGGCCAATAGTAGTTCCTTGAGAGTGTAGTGAACGTCTTGTCGCGTCCAAAATGTCCCCTTAATCCTCCTCCGTGAGATTCCTGCAAAAGCAACAAACGAAGAGAAGACTCGGGGATGCAAAGCTTGTTAGCTCTCATAAGATATCCATCTTTGAAGTAATAGCGTTCCCAAGATGTGTGCGTCAAACACTTGGCATAAGGAGTAGCGAAAGTAGGATCATGCTCATACAAGTCTTTTATGTCCTCAAAACCAATAACATCCAACTCATGTTGAGTAACAAGCATGCATATGCAGGAAAGGGCAACTGCCACAATATTTTCCTTACCTTTAATGTACTTGATGACATAAGGAAAAGACTCAATAAATTCACTCCATTTAGCATGACACTTGTTCAACTTGGTTTGGCCCTTAAGGTACTTGAGCGTTTCATGATCGGTATGAATGATGAATTCATAAGGATGAAGATAGTGTTCCCATTCATGCAAAACGCGGACTAAAGCATATAGCTCTTTGTCACAGATGGGGTAATTGAGTTGCGCTCCGGAAAGTTTCTCACTAAAGTAAACTATAGGGTGCTTCTCTTGCGTTAACACACCTCCTATGCCATTACCACTGGCATCGCAATGAATCTCAAAAGGTGTGTCAAAGATGGGTAATGCAAGCACGGGAGCATGAGTAAGCAAATTCTTAAGCTCATTGAAAGAGGTATCTTGGGATGGTCCCCAAACAAAAGGCACATTCTCCTTTCTCAAAGCATGTAAAGGAGAAGTAATGGTGCTAAAATCTTTCACAAAGCGACGATAGAAACCCGCAAGGCCAAGAAAGCTACGCACTTGTTGCAAGTTGGTTGGTTGTGGCCAAGTCTTAATAGCATTGATCTTGGACTCATCAACATGAACACCCTTAGAAGAAACAACAAAACCCAAGAAATCAAGCTTATCAACTCCAAAAAGGCATTTCTCCATATCAGCATAGAGACGCTCTTTTCGAACAGTTTGTAAAACGGTTCGGACATGGGTGACATGCTCTTTGAGAGACTTGCTAAAAACAAGGTTGTCATTGAAGTATACCACAACAAACACACCAATGTAATGGCGAAATACATGATTCATAAGACGCATAAAAGTATTTGGTGCTTCCGATAGACCCATAGGCATGACTAACCACTCATACAAGCCAAACTTGGTTTTGAAAGCGGTTTTCCATTCATCACCTTCTTGTATGGGGATTTGATAGTAACCACTCTTAAGATCAATTTTATAAAAGATAGTGGCACCACTAAGTTCATAAAGCATATCGTAAAGGCGTGGAATGGGATACCTATAATGAACGGTGATAGCATTGATTGGTCTACAATCGGAGCACATGCGAAAGCTACCGTCTCGTTTTGGCACAAGAATGACCGGGACAGCACAAGGGCTCAAACTTTCATGCACATGTCCATGGTCTATGAGATGCTATACTTGCCTTTGTATTTCTTTGATTTCTTTGGGGTTGACGCGGTAGGGAGATTTGTTCGGAAGAGGTGCTCCAGGGATGAGGTTGATGCAGTGCTCGATGCCTCGTAGTGGAGGTAATCCCGGAGGTAGCTCGTCGGGGAAAACATCGTGAAATTCCTGCAAAAGAGAAGATAACACTAGAGGTAGAGTGTGAGAGGTATTAGCTTGTGGTTCATTGTCCTTGCACAAAAGGACATAGTGTAGAACACTAAATGGGTTCTCACACACTCCTCTTATATCACTTTTGGTGGCAAATAGGACTAAGTTCTTCTTTTCACCCATCGTGGAGGCGTTCTATTTGGGCTTGTGGCGCTCACTCTCTTTTTGGTGGCTCGCTCTCTCACTATTCTCTCCATGATGGGTGGCTTGCTTGTCGGCGATCACTTGACTTGGAGACATGGGACGAAGTATGTACTCCTTTCCCTTCATCTTGAAGATGTAGTGGTTCATTCGGCCGTTGTGGATGACTCCTCTATCAAATTGCCATGGGCGTCCAAGGAGAAGGTGGCAAACGGTCATTGGAACAACGTTGCACTCCAAAGTGTCTTCATAGGCGCCAATTTTGAAGGAGACTTGTACTCGATGCTCGACTTGGATAGTGCCGGAGTGGCTAAGCCATTGCACTTTGTATGGATGTGGGTGCTTCGTCTTGGGCAATTGGAGCTTGGAGGAAAGTTCTTCACTTGCGAGATTAAGACAACTCCCTCCATCGATGATGACCTTGACGGATCTTCCATTGATGCCTACCTTGGTGTGGAAATGTGGCATCTTTGGTCTTCGTCTTGGTGATGTTGGAGAGTCAAGACCTTGGAGACAACAAGAGCGGGACTTGAATCTTCATCGCAAAAGACTTGTTCCTCTTCATCGTTCACTTGCCGGTGCATGGCGACTTGTTCAAGAGCGTCCATTTCTCCTTCACTCATCGAGTCGTAGGTGCCGTCGCCGTTGAGGATCATGGTCCGCTTGTTGGTTCACTCATAGGACTTGTGGCCTCGGCCTCCGCATGTGAAGCATTTGAAGGAACTTGTCTTGACGGTCTCATCGGTTGGGGTTGAGGATGATGAAGCTCTCGGCTTGAAGTTGCTCATTGTACGAGGATGACTCGGATTTGACAAAGCTTTCTTGGAACTCAACTTGTCGGTTGCTTGTAGAAGGCTTGGTAGACGGTGTTGGAGTCGTTGAAGCTTGGGTGTTGGAGAAGCCGTAGGACTTGGATGAGAACTTGGCATACTTGTAATCGTCTTGCACTTGACATTCCGCTTTTGTAGCTTGATGCACAAGCTTGATGAGGTTTGAGTATGGTTGGAAGTCAGCGATATTCTTGATAGGATGGTTGAGTCCAGTCAAGAAACGTGCCATAGTTTGCTCATCATCTTCCGTGACGTTGGCTCTTATCATGGCAATATCCATCTCCTTGTAGTACTCTTCAATGCTCTTGGTTCCTTTCTTGAGTAGTTGGAGTTTCTTGAAGAGGTCGCGGTTTTAGTAGGTAGGCACAAAGCATGCTCTCATGACATCCTTCATTTGCACCCAAGTAGTGATGGGTGGTTCACCTCTTGCCTCTCGGCGCTCGATAACTTGTTCCCACCAAATGAGGACATAGTCTTGAAACTCAAGGGATGCCATCGCAATCTTCTTCTCTTATTCATGGTAGTTTAAACGGAATATTTTGTCGACCTTCAATGCCCATGAAAGATACTCTTCGGGATCGTTGCTTCCATTGAACATGGGCATGGTGAACTTGAGTTTTCCATAGCCTTGCTCTTCATTGTGTTGGGGTCGGGGATGATGATGCCCATGTTGTTGATGATTTCAAGCTCGTGTTGCTCTTGGTGAGGAGGGTTGTCAACCTCATGTTGCTCTTGTCGTGGAGGATTTCCACTGTCGTCATGCTCTTGATGAACTTGATGTTCTTGGCTAGCTTGTAGAGATCAAGGAGAAACTTGAGGAACTTGACGATGCACGCGAGCTTGAAATATTCTTTCTTGAACCTCTTTGCGAAGTGCTTCCTCTTGTTCACGTCGATGGCGGTTGCGTGTGGCGACGGCTTGACTTGAATCTTGAAGGGCATGTTGCACCTCAAGTGCTTGAGCTTCACAGAGTTGTTGTTCTTGGCGTTGTGCCTCGGCATCTTGTGCTTCTTGGTGTAGACGCTCTCGCTCTTCCGCTTCATGTTGGCGTTGTCGTTGCCTTTCTCATGCTAGCCCAAAGGCCGCTTGGGTTTGACGTTGTCGGTGCTCTTGAGAGTCGGTGTCGCGTAGAGGATTGAGGCTTGCTTGACGATCATTGCGTGTGGCACGATGAAGAGTGTTCGATGTCGGTGTACTTGAGCCGGAAAGGGTGAAGTCGGAGTGTCGACTTGAGCGGCTCCTTCTTGATGAAGACGAAGTGGAAGAAGAGCGGTTGAGCAACAAAGCACGAATCCCGTCCATTCTTGCATCGTTCTCTTGCTTGTGATCGTCGAGCTTGTGGTTGAAGTAATCCCTTGTACGTTGCTCGAAGAGTCGCTAGTCAGCGGCGAGGTTGTCGATATGGTCACTCATTGCTTGTTGCTCTTGATGCAAAGCAAGTTGTGCACCAAAGAGGTGGCTCTTGGTGACGTAGGAGTTCATGTCGTCGTCGTGCTCAATGAAGATTGGGTTGGTAGAAGTACTTGGCCTATCCATCATTCCAAGAGAAAAATGTGAGTGGTAGAAAGAGAAGAATGCATACCAAATGGACCTTGACCAAAGTTGAAAGTGGGTCGATTATCACTCCGATGTGGACAAGGAAATAGCACAATTGGTACCAATTCTTGTCGGTTTCTCGCACCTACACAAGTAAAAGCTTATGGTGGAGCTTGGTTAGGATAGTGGCACAAAATTTGATGCAATTGTAAGTGAGCTTCAGTAATGTTGGAAAAGATTTGCAAGATTGCAATGCAACAAGTAGGCCAAGCAATATAAGGTACACAGAAACGCACGCACAAAAGATAAGTGGGGTCGTGCAACCACGGATGAGCCAAAATGTGGAATCCACAAAAATGCTCTTGTTGCACAACGCTAGAGAGACGCTAGCACGATTGCACAATAGGCGGATACAAAGACTTGTGCACAACCTACTATGCAAAAATGCAACGACTTCTATCCCGAGTATTCTCTATGCAAGGTGTTTCTATGATATGATCCAAGATGATCGAGTATGACAATATTAATGTTGTATGATGATATGGTTCTTGCTTAAAAGCTCTTTGCTTATCTTTCCCTTTTGCTTAAAAGCTTGTTTGGCTCTTTGTTGTTTGAGCTCGTTTCTCATGCAATGCTTCACGAACCAAGATAGCAATTGTGTATGTGATGACAACCTTGTGACACAAGAGATGATACCAAGATATGCAACAATGATGTATGTATGCTAGGGGAAGTATGATCACTAATGTGCACAAGTCTCGTTGCCGGGAATAATCAAAATGTAGTCTCGATGGGTAAGCAACGCAAAGGAGTAAGGCTATGATGACTATCAATGTAATGGCATGAATGGTATGTCCAAAACCAAGGTGAGGTTACAGTTTCGTCGGTTCCTCGTCCGTAAGCAAGAACGGATGACGATGATCCAATGAGTGTCACAAATACCAAGAGGTAGCCGAGGTGGTCGTTGCTGATGATGCGTCCCTGGCGAAGGTGAGCGGTGGTGATGTTAATGTCGAACCGTACCTAAATAGCCGAAACACAAGTAGGATACGGGGCCGCAACTCAAATTCTCAAAGCAAAATAGGGCCAAAGTTGTCGGAGTTGGTGTTGGTAAGCGGTGGTTGTGTATGTGGTATATGGTGGTATGCGGAAGTATATGTGGGCACCAGAACAAAATTTGGCGAAATATGGGCGGAAAACGGGCGGTGGAGAGGAAGTGATGCTGCTAGGGGCCGGATGTCCAGGCTTGATGGTCGGATGTCCGGATAATCGGGCTGGATGTCCGGGCTCTGGATCCGGGGATGAAAGTGATGAACACCATGTGGAGAGGTCAAATCCGCGCAAAATTCGGCAGCATTTGTGGATGGAAATTGGCGAAAAGAGGATGGAAAGCTAGATCTACCTGCAACACACGAAATCCGCGGATCAAATCCAACTTCATCACACCAACAAATCAGGAAAAAAATTTGGGGCTATTTTTGTGGTGAATTTTCGAATTAGGGACAAAATCAACAAAAACTAGGCTAGAAACACAACGGGGGGCTCCGAAATCGTGATCAACGTGGCTCTAGATACCAAGATGATGTAGGGTGGATTCCGCGATGAACATGAAGAACACAAGGGGGGAAAAGAGGGGAAACATGAGAGGAAACACGGGAAAATCACTAAACCAACACGAAATAGTCACACATGTGCTAGATCCTCGGGTACATAAGGGATCACATGATCCACGGACAACTAAGGACGATACAAAGGTAGACGGTCTTCTCCGTGAGGAGGTCTTGATGATCTTTCTCCGCAAGGGGGTCTTGAATCAAAAGGGATCTTCTCCGAAGAGGGGCTATGGTCTCTCTCGTGGAGTAGATCCGATGTGGATGAGGAATGCTCTATCTCTAAAATGAGATAAACCAATGCTAACCCTAGAAAGAGGAACGAGAAGGAGTATATATAGTGTATGGGTCGAAGGGCTACACGGGCCTCGGCCCTTCACTGTGCGCAGACAGGGGAGGCCGGACGTCCGAGCGTCGGGCCCGATGTCCGGGCTTTCACACAGGGCCGGATGTCCGGGCTAGAGCGGCTGGCTTGTTGCCCTCGGGTTCGGAGGGGTCCGGATTTCCTGGCTGGAGGCCGGATATCTGGGAGCTCGGGAAGGGCCGGATGTCCGGGCTGGTGGGGCCGGACCCCTGGGCCTGTAGGCGCTTGGAGGTTGAGCAGCTGTAGTGGACGACGCTCCAGGGGCCGGATGTCCGGGGTCACGGCCGGATGTTCGGGGCTTGGGAGGTGTTCTTGTCTCCTTCCGTTGAGTCTCTTCATCCGTGGACTTGGGGACTTGTCCGTCTTCATGTGCATCTTCGGGAGGGTCCTCTTGGTACCTAATCATGCACAACGTCTCAGATTTAGGTAGTAGCCATGTCTCGAGAGGATCATATGTAATATCACTAAGGAAGGAAGTCACCTCGTTCTCGAGAGCTCTAGCTCTAGCTCGTGTCATTGGTCCTCTTGGCTCTTGTTGAGGCAATGGTAGGTCCATGGGGATGACCGTAGGATGCTCCGCATCAGTGTATCTCACCAGTATCGATCCAGGGATGACACTTAAGCACAGAGACTTGACCGTCTGAGGTCGGGTCGCTACAATCTCTCTATTTAATCCACCCATAAAACGTGAAGCATAGCTTCATTCTCCACAACAATACCTCATCGAATCATGCCGGTTTGTAATTCCTGATAATATTCTTCCACATAATTTTTTCCTTGTCTTAGGCGTTGCAATTTTTGAAGTAATTCACGTTGATAATATGGTGGAACCCAACGAGTCCGCATAGCAGTTTTCAAAGCAGCCCAAGTGGCTGGAATAGGATATAATCTACAATGTTCGGACGACCAAACACATGCAAAACTAGTGAAAGCACAAATGGCAGCAGGAACACGTCTCTCCTCAGGATATTGTAAACATGTAAAACGTTGTTCAGTTTCTAACTCCCAAGTAAGATATATATCAGGAACATATCGACCCTCAAATGGTGGAATATTCATTTTTAGTTTAGGAATATGGTCATGATCTCGTACCTCAGGTGGTTGTGCGGCCCTACCATTGCGATGATATGCATGAGGACGACCTGGTGGCGGTGGTGCTGGTGGTTGCACGTAGTTCTGATTTTGATCAACCTCATCCTCTTAATGGTCCTCCACCTCTGTAGTACCAGCAGGAACTACAAAAGCGTCAACAGAGGCACCAGAATTTTGACCAGGCTCAAGGGGAACGCGTAGTGCCCTTCCCATTGATTTGGAAGGCGATGTTGTTGTTGTTGTTGTAGAGGTGCGTTAGGTGCAGCCGGTGGTGGTGGTAGAAGACGCGCGAGCAATTCATTAAACTTGTTATCGAGCTTTGTTTCGAACATCTTCTCCATTCCATCTATCTTCTCCATGGCCTCTTCAAATCTGTTTAGCACATCTTGCACCTGTCCACTCATCATTTGTTGAAACTTATCATGAAGCTCCTTGTTCATCAAGTTCTCCCAGTCAATCTCGTCAGCTTGTGATCCTGCCATGGTTAGCAGCAATAGAAACACACAAGAATATGATCCTATAGACTACTAACAAGAGGTGGTGGTGGGTGTCACAAATCTGCCAAGAAAATCTCAAATTCTTACCAGTTCTTACCCAGCAGCAGGCGGTGATCGGCAACCGTTGTAGTCAAAACACTCAAAGCTTGGATAGGGCAATTACCAGGGAGAGTCAAACGCACGATGTAGATGTATATGGAGCTACGAAGGCTTATAATATGGTAGCAAAAAGGGTCAGCAATAATCAATTCAGAGATGCAAAGTTGAATAAACGCTCAACGACGGTACTGTGCTGGTCCTAGCCTAGACCGTACTAGAGAAGCGAGCCTAGAACACGAACAAAATCACACCGCAGCACGTAAACAAGGGAAAAGCACACTCTGAATTTTTTCGCTCTGTTTTTTGCGCTCTTTTTTTGGCGCTCCTCTTATTTTGCGCTTCTCTTTTTTTTGCGAAAAATCACTATATTGGCGAGTGTCTCAAAACTCTTCCTAGGTCAAACTGACAGGATGGGCACGGATTTTTGTTGACTATTTTTTCGAAAATCAGGGCAGCGACGACGACAAAGTGCGATAAAAAATCACTATGATGGCACGTGGGTCAAAAGACTCAGAAAAGCCTAAAACTAGGATAGGGAAAAATATTTTTATCTACGAAAATTTTGGCATAAAAACTGCCCGAGGGTCTCCAGACTTTTTTTTTTCTGAAACCTACTCAGGCAAGGAAACACGAATCGGAAATTAGATGGATCTCGAAAACAGACCTTATATGAAAGTAACTCAGATTGGTGGTGGATATATGGTGGTAGGATATGGCAGCAATGTTTGTATATGGCAGCGATAGTGGTAGCGGTGGTGGAATATGAATATGGATCGGTGGTGGTATATGGATACAGATTGGTGGTGGTATATGAATACAGATCGGTGGCGGATAAGCGATGGTGGAAGATGGCAGGGGCGATGATGATGGTGCGGCGGCTGCATGACAACTTATTACCAGAACTCGAAACTCTAAAGGACTAGACGCTAAGAACAGCAACTAGACACGACGATGCAACCGCAAATTCAACAAAGCAAAAACACTAAAAAGATTATGCAAAGGCTCAGATTGGTTCGGATATGATGAACTAACCCTAATTTTTTGTGGCTTTTTCGTGGACTGTAGGTATGAAGAACAGACTCGATCTAAACTACGAAAAACTGTAAAAATCTCACCGAGCAAACTAAAAAATCTGATACCACTTGATAAAGGCAAAGGTGTCCCGATGTTTCGATGACATGGTGGCTATTGTTTTCTGTGGGAGTCGACCTTGACGATCCGACTATGAACATGCAAGACGTCGCACCTTAGCAATCACTAAACCAACTTCTGAGGGGTTATTGACCATGCTGGAGCATGTTCAACCTGACCACGAGGGTCTGTTTCCTGCGAGCCAACGAAGAACAAGCAAGAAACTGAGATTGCAATCAGGATATTGCGAATATAAGAGGAAAGATTTATTAATGAAGGTGGGGTTCTATGCCGCCTTTGTCTGGTCGTTGAACACAAACGAAGTACGCGAAGTTGCAGCTATAGCGAACTTATAATCTAAACAAAACCCACAGTCTAAATGATGCCCTAAGGGCTGTATATATGGAGGAGAGAGGGGGAAGTCCGAAACCAACCCTACCTCTTGTTTCCCCACACATACAGACTCTAAAAATAGCCTATAATCAAGTATTTCAACATTACATGGGCCTGGCCCAAAAATAAGGTGACATAGCACCTAGAATAGCCTCTGGACGAAATTTATGATGTGGCAACTTGTATATTTCGTCCAAGGCTTCATGCACTCATTATGGTGGCTTCAAAGTCCTGGAACCATCACTTGTAACTCCATTCTTGTTCCCCTTGCGCATGCCATCATCTCCATGCTTGAACTTGCTCCAAGGTTTATATTTTTGTCCAAGCTAGGCCCTTCATTTGTATGCAAAACAAATGTATCCAATTTAGGCAGCATCATATTCTCATGAACACTAGAATCGTTACCAAGAAACGTAAGTACCTGGTAATTTATTTGGCGTGCGCGAGCTCTGGTAATTGGTCCAGTATGTATAGCAGCAGGGGTTGTGGATGTAACAATGGTATTGATGTCCTCATTGAGTTGCTATAGGTGGTGCTATCGTACGTCCACTTTGATGGAGACTTCAACCCACGAAGGTTAATGGTTGCGCGAGTCCACGGAGGGCTCCACCCATGAAGGGTCCCGAAGAAGCGACCTTTTTTATCCCACCATGGCCATCGCCTACAAAGGACTTGCCTCACTCGGGTAAATCTTTGTGAAGTAGGCAATCTCCTTACCCTTACAAATTTCTTGGTTCAACTGCACAATCTTGTCGGAGGCTCCCAAGAGACACCTAACCAATCTAGGAGACACCGCTCTCCAAAAGGTAATAGATTGTGTGTTGATGATGAACTCCTTGCTCTTGTGCTTCAAATGATAGTCTGCCCAACACTCAACTCCCTCTCACAGATTTGGCTATGGTGGAAAGATGATTTGAGGGGAAAGTAGCTTGGGGAAGGCTAGAGATCAAGATTCTTGTGGTAGGATTGGAATATCTTGGTCTCAACACATGAGTAGGTGGTTCTCTCTCACAAAATGAGTAGTGGAAGTGTAGGGACGTTCTGATGGCTCTCTCACATATGGAGAAGGGGGTGGAGTGGTATACATAGCCTCCACAAAAAATCCAACCGTTACACACATTAGATCCAACTTGGTTAGACCGAATAGAAGAACTCGGTGACAACGATTAAGTTCTAAATGTCAACTTTAGGAATCTTGTGGGACCGACTTGAATAACTCGGTGGGCCCGATGTGCTAGGGCGATGGAAAAACCTCATCTCGATGAGACCGATTGCTTGAACTCGGTGAGACCGATTTTAGCAAAGAGAAAACAAAGAGTTAGTCAAGCAAACTCGGTGGGACCGATTGCACATTTCGGTGAGATCGAAATAATTGCAACAGGCAATAGAGAGTTTGCAAGGCCATCTTGGTGAGACCGAGATCCGTATCAGTGTGACGAATTGTCTAGGGTTTCTGGCAGTGGCTATGTTAAATGAACTCGGTGGCGTCGGATAGGTCATTTTGGTGGGACCGAGTTTGACTTTGAGTTTTGGACAAATGTGGAAATGAGAAAGTGGCTGAGGGTTTTGGAGCAATATCACTAAGCACTTTGAGCAATTAGACCATTAAGCAACACCTCATCCCCTTTTAATAGTATTGGCTTTCCTATGGACTTAATGTGATCTTGGATCACTAAAATAGAAATGAAGAGTCTTGAGCTTTTACCAATCTTTGTCCTTAGAATTTTGAGGGGTCAACATATCTACTCCATGTGATGCCAATCATTGAACTTTCTGAAATATTTAACTTGAATGGATATCAGTTGATTGGGCTATATGTTGTTATGATTTACCAAAACCACCCGGGGATTAGTTCCGCTTTCAATCTCCCCCTTTTTGGTAATTCATGACAACATATAGATCAAAGCTTCGACAAATGATAATATGAATGAAATACATCGTCGCTTTGAGAAGTATGTGATAAGCAAGAGGCCCCCTAAATTTGTGCATTATTTGAAATTTGCTTTTGAATGCAAATGCACGATTGATTAGGATCATGGGTCACTCTACCATGTCACATAGATCTTGGTGTAGCACTCAAAATGGTAAGATTTAAATAACATGCACTCATCACCAAGGGTAAAAGTGATTAATCATACACAAGTTGATAGACATAAGCAAGCAATCACACATTAAGCATAGTATGATCAAACACATGATCACATAAGTATCTCACGAGCATAACACAAATAGTAGCATAGGAATCAAACAACCAAATGATCAAAGTAGCAAGAGAAACCAACAAAAGGCAAAACACTCTCTCTCTTTGGAAACAAGTTACCAAAAAGTTTGAAAACGTATAGTGCTATGCACACTTTGGGCTCGATCTCTGGCAGCTCCTGAAGAGGTCTTCTAGCTTGTTGCTCCGGTTTGCATAGATGGCGTGGAGAGGAGTGCATCTGTAAAAGCTCCGGCAGAGGTTTGTGCGGCTGGGGGGTTGACACTGGAGTTGCAACCATGGCAGTTGCTGCAGGTGCTGAAGTTGTAGTCCTGGAGTCTCTGGCAACTGGCACTGCTGATGACCTTTGTGCCCTTGGCACTCTCTGGAAAGTATTAGTAGTTGGTCTATCATCCCTGTCCTCAGTTTCTTATTGGAGCTTCTCAACTGTTGTCTGTATCTCAGTGACCTTCACATCTAGGTCATGAAATTTAGTCTCAATGATCCTCTCAAGACTTTCCTGATTTTGAGTCAGGGTGGCCAAGCCCTTCTCAATTCTCACTGTAGCCTCAAGCAGATAACTGAGTTGATCTTACTTTGTCTTGAGCATCACCGTGGAGGCATCCGGTGCACTTTCTGCTTTTTTAGCCTTTTCTTTCTCTCTCTTCTCCTAGGCTTCTGCACAAGTAGGATGGGATGCAGCCATGACAACCTCATTCTCCTCAAAATCTGGCCTCAGGGGAAGACACTCTTTATAAAGAAGATATGTCCGGGTTCCCATCTTGGAATTGATCAACATTTGAATGTGAGGGGCATATCCACAAGATCTCTTCTGAATAATAGCTGTTCTCTTCACTGTCTCGACAATCAAGCTCATCACCTTGAACTTCTGAGGTACATCAAACACGTGAAGCAAATTGATTGAGTGGCCATGTATCATTCTATGATCTCCTGACTTGGGCAAACGAGTGTGCCTCAAGATAGTGTTGATAGTGGTCAGACTAGATAGCAGATAGTATATTGATCCAAGCTTGTTTGCCTCCAGGGCATCATCAGGAATAGTCTTGTACATGTTGGACATGGAGTTGTGATCCTTCCTAGGCTTAGCATATACATCAATATCATTCTCTTCTTCCTTTGGGGCATTGATCAACTTGGCCCATTCTGAGATTGTTGATTGATACCTTCACTATTGTAGGATGCTGATAACGCGACACTACGATCAGAGACCCTTTGACGAAACTATGTGCGGTGCAATAATCGCAAATGGTGGTGTAAACTAACCGTCAAAAAACGTGCAAAATGTTTGCGATCATGGATGCATCAAACACGGTTCATATTTTAGTTGCGTTTGCGATGCAGGGCATACGGTTCAGTTCAATGATCTATTTGCGATGAGGAGGAACAAAAGAAACGGGCAGCCAGGTGAACGTGTGTGGGATATACAACATACAGTTCACTCGGATGAACTATTTGTGATTAGGCAACACAAAAGAAACGGTGAGCCAGATCAAGCTGTGTGCGATATACAGCATATGGTTCACTCGGATGAACTATTTTCGATTAGGCAACGCAATAGAAATGGTTCAACCAGATCAAGGTGTGTGCAATGGAGGGCATATAGTTCATTCCTATAAACTGTTTGTGTTGAGAGCCAAGAGAACAGAAACGTTTCACATAAACAAGATGTGTGTAATACGCGGCAAACATCCAATTACACAGGTGGCTAATACACACATGACATTTCCACACACCAAAGTAAACTATTACATGCATAATTAACTAGGATAAACGATCATATAATTATCATCTACTTCTTGTGTGAGCTCGACGTTCCTTCTATGCTAAGTTTCCATTAATTGATGGCATTTTATGAACACGCCACTGTTTCTCGCCATTTCCTCACTAGTTTCCCGCCAACCAGCGATATTGCGCATAAACCTAGGCGACGCGTGACGCACAGTGGCAACAAGCGCAACCTGTAGAACATCCACCTTGTCCAAGCATGCCCAACGTACCAAAGCGATGCCTCTGCAATCAACCTCGTCGATGAGGGAAACGAGTAGGCGCCACGGCTCGTCGAGGCCGAGGCGCTCCTCGGCAATGCGATGGACGGTGCCGTGATGTGCGTCATCGCTAGGGTTGAGCAGACCCTTGGCGCATGGCGCTTCAGCGCCGCGGATCAAGATAGGCATGTTAGCGCCGACAGGCTGCAGCTCACCGCACAACATGATCGATGGTGCGCCGCAGAGCAAGCTAGGCGCGTCTGCGCTGATAGGCTGCGGCTCGCCACATGACGAGACCGTTGGAGCACCATAGAGCGAGAGGATAGTATTGCTCTGTTTCAATGTGTGTACTCTGTTTTCCATTCTTATATGTTTCGTTTCAATGTGTGTATATACGCTTTCCATTCTGTATATGTGGATGATAATAGCTAGATTCAAATTAATATACAAAAATAGATAGAAAATGGAATTCATAATATATATATATAATAATTGTTCATTAGTTCATCATAGAATATATATATATATATAATATCATCACATATACATGATGATACTTAACTACTAGGTACAATGCATAAAATTGAAAAAAAACAATAGTAAAACTAATAATCACTCCTGATGAGGACATCAATACCATTGTTACACCCACAGCCCCTACTGCTACATATACTGGACCAATTACTAGAGCTCGCGCATGCCAATTAAATTATCAGGTACTTTCGTTTCTTGGTAATGATTCTAATGTTCATGAGAATATGATGTTGCCTAAATTGGATACATTTGTTTTGCTTATGAATGAAGGGCCTGGCATGGATAAGAGGGGTGAACACTGGAGCAACACCAAGCATGGAGATGATGCCATGCGCAAGGGGAACAAGAACGGGGTTGCAAGTGATGATTTCAGGACTTTGAAGCCACCATAAGGAGTGTGAAGCCTTGGACGAAATATACAAGATGCCACTTCATACATTTCGTCTAGAGGCTATTCTAAGTGCTGTATCACCTTATTACTAGGCCAGGCCCATGTAATTTCGAAATACTTAAGTATAGGCTATTTTTAGAGTCCGTATGTCTGGGGAAACAAGAGTTAGGGATGGTTTCGGACCCCTCCTCCAAGGGCCATGGAATTTCCTCCTCTTTCCTCCATATATACAGCCCTTAGGCATCATTTTCACTTTGGGTTTTGTTTAGATTAAAAGTTCGCAATAGCTGCAACTTCGCGTACTTCGTTTGTGTTCAACGACCAGGCCAAGACTTCACAGAACCCCACCTTGATCAATAAAGCTTTCATCTTATATTCGCAATATCCAGATTGCAATCTCAGTTTCTTGCTGTTTCTTCATTTGCTCGCAGGAAATAGACCCTCGTGGTCGGGTTGATCGTGCTCTGACGTGGTCAATAACCCCTCGGAAGTTGGTTTAGCGATTGCTAAGGTGCGACGTCTCGCACGTTCATAGTCGAATAGTCAAGGTCGACTCCCATAGACAACGATAGCCACCATCTCATCGAAACATCGGGACACCTTCGCCTCTATCAAGTGGTATCAGATTTCCAAGTTGCTCGGTGATATTTTACAATTTTTCATAGTTTAGATTAAGTTTGTTCTTCATACCTACAGTCCATGAAAAAGCCAAAAAGAATTAGGGTTAGTTCATCATATCTGAACCAGTCTGAGCCTTTGCATAGTCTTTTCAGTATTTTGCTTTGTTGAATTTGCGGTTGCATCGTCGTGTCTAGTTGCTGGTCTTAGAGTCTAGTGTTTTAGAGTTTCGAGTTCTGGTCATAAGTTGTCACGCCTACGCCGCACTATCATCATCGCCCCTGCCATCTACCACTAATCCGTATCCATATACCACCACCGCTGCCATATACTACCACCAATCCGAGTTCACTTCACATTAGGTTTGTTTTCGAGATCCGTCTAATTTCCGATTCGTGTTTCCTTGCCTGAGTAGGTTTAGAAAAAATATATTTTAGGCCAAAATTTTCACAGGAAAAAATATGTTTTCCCTATCCTATTTTTAGGCTTTTATGAGTCTTTTGAGCCACGTGCCATCATAGTGATTTTTTGTCGCACTATTTCGTCGACGCTGCCCTGATTTCCGAAAGTAAAAAAAATTACGTGTCCATCCTGTCAGTTTGACCTGGGAAGAGTTTTGAGACACTCGCCATTATAGTGATTTTTTGCCAAAAAAAGAGGAGCGCCAAAAAATAGATTGATTTTTTTTCAGAGTGTGTTTTTCCCTTGTTTATGTGCAGCGCCGTGATTTTGTTACTGCTCTAGGCTCGTGTCTCTAGCACGGTCTAGACTAGGACCAGCACAGTACCGTCGTTGAGCGTTTATTCAAATTTGCATCTATGAATTGATTATTGCTAATCTTTTTGCTACCATATTCTAAGCCTTCCTAGCTCCACATAAATCTACGTCGTGCGTTTGACTCTCCCTAGTAATCGCTCTATCCAAGCTTTGAGAGTTTTGACTACATCAGTTGCCGATCACCGCCTGCTACTGGGTAAGAACTGGCAAGAATTTGAGATTTGCTTGACGGATTTGTGACACCCACCACCACCTCTTGTTAGTAGTCTGTAGGATCATATTCTTGTTTGTTTATATTGCTGCTAACCATGGCAGGATCACAAGCCGACGAGACTGACTGGGAGAACATGACAAATAATGAGTTGCATGATAAATTTCAGCAAATGATGAGTGGATAGGTGCAAGATGTGCTAAACATATTTGAAGAGGCCATGAGAAGATAGATGGCATGGAGAAGACCTTCGAAACAATGGTCGATAACAAGTTTACTGAATTGCTTTTGCGTTTTCCACCACCACCGCTGGCTGCACCTGTCGCACCTCTATAACAACAAGTCAACAACAACAACAACGTCGCCTTCCAAATCAAGTGGGTCGAGCATTGCGCGTTCCCATTGACCCTGGGAAAAATTCTGGTGCTGCTGTTGATGCTTCTGTAGCTCCTACTGCTACTGTAGAGGTGGAGGACCATTATGAGGATGAGGTTGATCAAAATCAGAACTACATGCAACCACCACCACCACCACCAGGTCGTCCTCAGGTATATCATCGCAACGGTAGGGCTGCGCCACCACCTAAGGTACGAGATCATGACCTTTTTCCTAAACTGAAATTGAATATTCCACCATTTGAGGGTAGATATGTTCTTGATATATATCATACTTGGGAGTTAGAAACTAAACAATGTTTTATATGTTTACAATATCCCGAGGAGAGACGTGTTCCCGCTGTTGTTTGTGCTTTTACTAATTTTGCATGTGTTTGCTGGTCTGAACATTGTAGATTATATCCTATTCCAGCTACTTGGGCTGCTTTGAAAACTACTATGCGTACTCATTGGGTTCCACCATATTATCAACGTAAATTACTTCAAAAATTGCAGCACTTAAGACAAGGAAAAAATTCTGTAGAAGAATCTTATAAGGAATTACAAACTGGGATGATTAGATGTGGTATTGATGAGCATAATGAGGCTATGCTTGCATGTTATATGGGTGGATTAAATAGTGATGATGACATCAATACCATTGTTACACCCACAGCCCCTGCTGCTATACATACTGGACCAATTACTAGAGCTCGCGCACGCCAATTAAATTACCAGGTACTTTCGTTTCTTGGTAACGATTCGAATTTTCATGAGAATATGATGCTGCCTAAATTGGATACATTTGTTTTGCTTACAAATGAAGGGCCTATCTTGGACAAGAAAGATGAACCTTGGAGCAAGTTCAAGCATGGAGATGATGGCGTGCGCAAGGGGAACAAGAACGGAGTTACAAGTGATGATTCCAGGACTTTGAAGGCACCATAATGAGTGCATGAAGCCTTGGACGAAATATACAAGATGCCACTTCATAAATTTCGTCCAGAGGCTATCCTAGGTGCCGCGTCACCTTATTTTTGGGCCAGGCCCATGTAATTTCGAAATACTTGATTATAGGCTATTTTAGAGTCCGTATGTGTGGGGAAACAAGAGTAAGGGTTGGTTTCGGACCCCTCCTCCAAGGGCCACGAAATTCCCCCCTCTCTCCTCCATATATACATCCCTTAGGTCATCGTTTAGACTTTGGGTTTTGTTTACATTAAAAGTTTGCCGTAGCTGCAACTTCGCATACTTCGTTTGTGTTCAACGACCAGACGAAGACGTCACAGAACCCCACCTTGATCAATAAAGCTTTCATCTTATATTCGCAATATCCAGATTGCAATCTTAGTTTCTTGCTCGTTCTTCATTTGCTTGCAGGAAATAGACCTTCGTGGTCAGGTTGATCATGCTACAGCGATTGCTAAGGCGTGACGTCCTCGCACGTTCGTAGTCGGATCGTCAAAGTCGACTTCCACCAAAGCAATATCCATCATCTCATCGAAAGACGGGACACCTTTGCCTCTATCAAGTGGTATCAGATTTCCAGGTTGCTCGGTGAGATTTTACAGTTTTTCGTAGTTTAGATTGAGTTTGTTCTTCATACCTATAGTCCACGAAAAAGCCAAAAAAATAGGGTTAGTTCATCCTATCCGAACCCATCTGAGCCTTTGCATAATCTTTTCTGTTTTTGCTTTTTTGAATTTGTGGTTGCATCGTCGTGTCAAGTTGCTTGTCTTAGCGTCTAGTCCTTTGAGTGTCGAGTTCTGTTCACAGGTTGTCACGTCCCCGCTGCCATATATCACCACCGCATCATCATCATCGCTGCTGCCGTATACCACAACCGCACCAACTTCATCGCCGCTGCCATATACCACCACGACATATTCACCGACAATCCGATTCCATATACGCCACCACATATCCGCCGCCATCACGCCAATCCGAGTCCACCTACAACATATATCCGCCACCAGTCCGAGTTCCACCAGATTCATCGCCGCCAACAGTCCGAGTTCCACCAGATTCATCTCCGCCACCAGTCCTAGTCTGAGTCCAGTATTTGTTGCTTTGTTTTTGAGTTCCAAATCACGTGATACTTCAAGTCGTGACAGAGTAGGACTCCCGAGATTCCGTGCTACCCGCAGTAGAAAAATAGTTCCAGTTTGAAAAAAAACTATGTCTGGAAAATGCGGGCTAGGCTGTTTTTAGACCATTTGTAGACTTTTTCGAAAAAAATTGTTGCGGAGCAAAAAAAAGAGGAAAAACATGCAAAAAAGAGAAAGGAAAAAGAGAAAAGAAATCTAGAGTGTGCTCCTCCCTTGTTTACGTGCAGCGCCGTGATTTTGTTAGTGTTCTAGGCTCGCGTCTCTAGCACGGTCTAGCCTAGGATCAGCACAGTACCATCGTTGAGCGTTTATTCAACTTTGAATCTCTGAATTGATTATTCCTGACCCTTTTTGCTACCATATTATAAGCCTTCCCAACTCCACATACATCTACGTTGTGCGTTTGACTCTCCCTGGTAATTGCTCTATCCAAGCTTTGAGAGTTTTGACTACGACGGTTGCCGATCACCGCCTGCTACTGGGTAAGAACTGGCAAGAATTTGAGATTTGCTTGACGGATTTGTGACACCCACTACCACCTCTTGTTAGTAGTCTGTAGGATCATATTCTTGTTTGTTTATATTGCTGCTAACCATGGCAGGATCACAAGCCGACGAGACTGACTGGGAGAACATGACGAATAATGAGTTGCATGATAAATTTCAGCAAATGATGACTGGATAGGTGCAAGATGTGCTAAACATATTTGAAGAGGCCATGGAGAAGATAGATGGCATGGAGAATACGTTCGAAACAAATCTCGATAACAAGTTTAATGAATTGCTCACGTGTCTTCCACCACCACCGGCTACACCTAACGCACCTCAACAACAAAAACAACAACAACAACAACAACAACAACAACGACGACGACTACCTCCACGTCGCGAAACATCCCTCTGCCGAGCGAGCCATGTCCCTCTTGCGCCTGGCCAAACTGTTGGTGCTATTGTTGATACTTTTTTGGCCCCTGCTGCTGATGCGGAGGATGATGATTATGCGGGAGATTACGAGGATGAGGTTGATCAAAATCAGAATTTCGTGCAACCACCAGCACCACAACCACCAGGTCGTCCACACGCAAATAATGGCAATGGCAGGGTTCCTCTATAGGTACGAGATCATGACCATATCCCTAAACTGAAATTGAATATTCCACAATTTGAGAGTAGATATGGTCCTGATATATATCTTACTTGGGAGTTAGAAACCGAACAACGATTTACATGTTTACAATATCCTGAGGAGAGACGTGTTCCTGCCGCTGTTTGTGCTTTCACTAGCTTTGCATGTGTTTGGTGGTCTGAACATTGTATCCTATTCCAGCTACTTGGGCTGCTTTGAAAACTGCTATGCGTACTCGTTGGGTTCCACCATATTATCAACATGAATTAATTCAAAAATTGTACCATTTAAGACAAGGAAAAAAAATCTATAGACGAATATTAGCAGGAATTACAAACTGGCATGATTAGATGTGGTATTGTTGAGGAGAATGAAGCTATACTTGCATGTTTTATGGGTGGGTTAAATTGAGAGATTCAGACCATTCTAGAGTATAAGGAGTATAATAATATCACTCGTTTATTCCATCTTACTTGTAAAGCTGAACCTGAAGTGCAGGATCGACAGGCATTGGCGTGCACTAACTTTTCTGCAGGTCGATCTTCATCATGGAAACCACGTGCATCCTCTAATTCCACTACACCAGCACCTCCATCAGGTCCCGCCTCCAGCCGTGATACAAGAAAGTAGGCACAACCACCACTATCTGCCAAGAGCACACCTGCCGGGCCTGCGCGGAGCTCTTCTTCTTCCATGGCATCAACAGGGCACACAAATGATATTATTTGTCGTCGTTGTAAGGGAAGAGGACATTTTGCGAGAGAATGCAAATCTCAGTGTGTGATGATTGCTATAGAGGATGGTGGGTATGAGTCTGCTAGTGTCTATGATGCGGAGACTTTGGCTCTTATTACACATGAAGAACACGGTGGAGATGATTCTGATCATGAGACGCAATACATGGCTTCTGAAGATGCTGACAGGTATGAATGTTAGTTGCTCAACGTGTTTTGAGTGTGCAGGTTACACAAGCTGAGCAAACACAAAGGCATAATTTGTTCCATACAAAGGGAGTTGTGAAGGAACGTTCTATTCGCGTCATCATAGATGGAGAGAGCTGCAACAACTTGGCTAGCATGGAGAAGGTGGAGAAGCTCTCTCTCACCACAAGACCGCATCTACATCCTTTGTAACACCCAGGATGTAATTTACCTTATATGTATCCCAACTCTTGCCGTTTCCGGCCTAAGTTATTTTATTTTTCCTCGGGTTCGGGTTTTTGTCTCCGTGTGTTGTTGTCGTTGTCATGCATCTCATATCATGTCATCATGTGCATTGCATTTGCATACGTGTTCGTCTCATGCATCCAAGCATTTTCCCCGTTGTCCGTTTTGCATTCCGGCGCTCCTATCTCCTCCGGTGGTCCTTTCTACCTCTTTTCGTGTGTGGGCGTTAAACATTTCCGTATTGGACCGAGACTTGCCAAGCGGCCTTGGTTTACTACCGGTAGACCGCCTGCCAAGTTTCGTGTCATTTGGACTTCGTTTGATACTCCAACGGTTAACCGAGGGACCGAAAAGGCCTCGTGCGTGTTGCAGCACAACACCCTTCCAATTTGGCTCAAAACCCACCAAAACCCTCTCCATCATCTAGAGTGTCCGATCACGATTGCGTGGCCGAAAACCGCACCTCATTTGGACTCTCCTAGTCCCTCCTACCTATAAATATAGCTCCTTCCCGAAATTTTCGGATCTTCCACCCCAAACCCTAACTTCCCTTCCTCTCCGTGCGCCGGACAACGTCCGGACGCGCCGGACACGTCCGCCCGCTTCGCCCGGACCAACCGTGAGCAGCCACGTGGGCAAGCCGCGCCCACATCGCCGCCGGCCCGCCCGGCCCGCGTAGGGCCCCCGTGGCCCAGAGCAGCGCGCCGCCGCCCGTCTCCTTCCTCCCGTCCGGAGCCAGAGAAGCCGGCGCCGCCGCCCGCCATTCCTCGTCGCCGATCTCCAGCGAGGCGTCTACGCCGGCGCCGCGCCCCTCGCCGGACCTCGCCTCCACGCCGCCCACCGCGCGCCTCGCCGGACTGCGCCGCTGTCCCGCCGTCCCTGGCTACTCCGGCGACCGGCCTCCTCGCCCCGGCAAACTCCAGGTCCGGCGACCTCTCCTCTCCGGTGAACAGGGTTTTCCCCGGCGATCCTCGTACTGCATGCCCGCCAGATCCAAATCCGAGCTACAGTAAACGCTAGAGGGTTGACTTTTTCCCTCTCTCTAGTAATTTTTCTTGCAACTTCATCATACCGTAACTTTGCACCAGTAACTCCGTTTTGCGCGTGTAGCATATTAAAATGTTTGCCTTTGAGAGTACATCATTTAATCTCACTGCATCATTTGCATTTGAGCTCATCTTGATGCCCGAAATGCTGTTGGAAGAGAGCTATTTGAGATAATTGTCAGATCTGCTGCATCATATAGTTATTTGTCATTTTTGCCATGATTATTGTGTGCATGATATGCTACTGAGCTCTACATGAGTTTTGTTATATGCCATGCCATCTTTACATATGTGCTTACCATGTATTTTTGTGATATGTGTGGTGACTAGCACAAGCTTGCAAAGTAGTGCATTCGTTAATGCTGATTTTAGGGAATTAGAATTTCACTTAAGTCCTTGATCTGTTTTTATCAATATGCCATATGTTCATGTTGTTTCCTAGTGATCCGTGCCTCTTTTGAGGATGATCAGTAAGGATGATTTGTTAATATTGGGGTGATCTATCCATCCATGTCATTTTTTGCATTTATGGAGCACCCTAGCTTGACTCAATCAAGCTCTACTTTTGATATTTCGTGAATCCTGGCAGATTGTTGACTCGTTAGCGATTTTGCGGAGGATGTTGTGATTGATCCGCGCATGCTATGTTGTTGTTCTTGCCATGTCTAGCTTCTATGATATGTATTCTTGATGGGTGTATGCTTATTTTGTCATTCCTTGCTCTGTAGTGAGTGCATCGAGCTCGTAAACATGCCTACTCGTTAACAGATTTGCATGCTCCAGTTTTTCACCAAGTCTGTAATCTGATTATGTTTTTGCCATGTTCACATGCTTCCAATTGTATTTTCTGATCCCTTTTGGCTCAAGGTCATTAAGGGACTTTTGTTAAGTGCTTTGAGTAGCTTCATGTCATGCCTTTTTTTGCCATGTTAAGTTCCTGTAGCATATAGTTTTGATGCTCCAAAGTGTGCTACCTGATGTTAAATTCCAGACTTGTGTTAATTTCACTAAGTCTGAAACCTGTTATCGTTTGCATTTTTGCCATGCTTGTTTGAACCTGTTAATGAATGAATTGGCCGTAGCTCATTGTTCATCTTTTGTCAAGTATCATGAGTGGACCCCTGCCATTTATTTTTTTGTCATGTTTGAGTGATGTAGCATGTTTATCTTGATGCATTTAGATGGCTACTTGCTGTTTATCGCGGACCGGTGCCATATTTGTTTTGCTTGCCATTTCCAAACCGTGCATCCGATTCTGGTGATCTTTATATCAATTTCAACCGAAATCACCTCACCTTTTCAGTGGCACTCTTGGATTTCCAAACTGAGGCCAGGTTCAATCTTTCCTTGCCAAATCTTGCATATGCATCACATATTGCATCCCGCATAGCATACCATGTTTGCATCATGTTTGTTTCAGCTTTGCACGTGGTTGATTATGTTCCTTTTGCTTGTTGTCTTGTTTGGGTAGAGCCGGGAGACGAGTTCGCCAACACGGAGTCCATTGAGTTTGCTTACGAGAATCAAGTCAACTCTGACAACTTTGCAGGCAAGATGATCATACCCTCGAAATCACTTCTATCTTTGCTGGCTAAATGCTCGCTCTTTTGCTGTGCCTATGCTACGATGCCTACCACTTACTTATCATGCCTCCCAAATTGCCATGTCAAACCTCTAACCCACCATGTCCTAGCAAACCATTGATTGGATATGTTACCACTTTGCTCAGCCCCTCTTATAGCGTTGCTAGTTGCAGGTGAAGATTGGAGATCGTTCCTTGTTGGAACATTGTTTATTTGTTGGGATATCACTATATTATCTTGTTATCTTAATGCATCTATATACTTGGAAAAGGGTGGAAGGCTCGGCCTTTTGCCTAGTGTTTTGTTCCACTCTTGCCGCCCTAGTTTCCGTCATATTGGTGTTATGTTCCCAGATTTTGTGTTCCTTACGCGGTTGGGTGATAATGGGAACCCCTTGACAATTCGCCTTGAATAAAACTCCTCCAGCAATGCCCAACCTTGGTTTTACCATTTGCCACCTAGCCTCTTTTTCCCTTGGGTTTTCGGAGCCCGAGGGTCATCTTATTTAAACCCCCCTGGGCCAGTGCTCCTCTGAGTGTTGGTTCGACCGAGCAGACTGCGGGGCCACCTCGGGGCAACTTGAGGTTTGGTTTTACTCGTAGGATGTCTCATCTGAGTGTGCCCTGAGAATGAGATATGTGCAGCTCCTATCAGGATTTGTTGGCACATTCGGGCGGTGTTGCTGGATTTGTTTTACCTTGTCGAAGTTGTCTTGTAGAACCGGGATACCGAGTCTGATCGGAATGTCTCGGGAGAAGATATATCCTTCGTTGACCGTGAGAGCTTGTGATGGGCTAAGTTGGGACTCCCCTACAGGGATTTGAACTTTCGAAAGCCATGCCCACGGTTATGGGCAGATGGGAATTTGTTAATGTCCGGTTGTAGATAACTTGAACCTTAACTTAATTAAAATGAATCAACTGCGTGTGTAACCGTGATGGTCTCTTCTCGGCGCAGTCCGGGAAGTGAACACGGTGTTGGAGTAATGTTTGCCGTAGGTTGTTCTATAGTTTCTCGTTCGGCTTCGCCTTCTCTTCTCGCTCTCTTTTGCGAACAGGTTAGCCACCACATATGCTAGTCGCTTGCTGCAGCTCCACATATTACCTTGCCTTACCTATAAGCTTAAATAGTCTTGATCGCGAGGGTGCGAGATTGCTGAGTCCCCGTGACTCACAGTTTACTTCCAAACCAGATGTAGGGCCCGATGATTCCGTTCCAGATGATGCGCTTGAGCTCAAGTGGGAGTTCGACGTAGACTCACGCCGTTACTATGTGTCTTTCCCTGAGGATCAGTAGTGGTGCCCAGTTGGGGCGATCGGGACCATGTCGCTTGTTGGGGTTGATCTTTTATTTTGGTGCCGTAGTCGGACCATGAGTGTATTGGATGATTGTAATGTTATTTATGTATTTGTGTGACGTGGCGAGTGTAAGCCAACTATGTACCTTTTCCCCTATTATCTATTTACATGGGTTGTTGTGAATATTACCTTACTTGCGACATTGCTTTCAATGCGGTTATGCCTCTAAGTCGTGCTTCGACACGTAGGAGATATAGCCGCATCGAGGGCGTTACATCCTTACTACATCCAATGGTTCAACAACAGCGGCAAGGTTAAGGTAACATGTACCGTTCGTGTGCATTTTAGTATCTCTACATATGCTGATTATGTTGATTGTGATGTGGTACCTATGCAAGCATGTTCCTTATTACTTGGTAGACCATGGCAATTTGATAAAAATTATGTACACCATGGTAGAAACAATCGGTATACTCTTGTTCATAAGGACAAAAATATTACTTTGCTTCCTACGACTCATGATTCCATTTTGAAAGATGATATTAATAGAGCTAATAAAGTAGAGTGAAAATCAGATTGTGGCAAAAGAATTTGAGCAACAAATGAAGCCTAATAATAAACCATCTAGTGTTGCTTCTGATATTAAATTGAAAAGTGCATGTTTACTTGCCACCAAATCTGATATTGATGATCTAGATTTTAGCAAATCTATTTGCTATGCTTTTGTGTGCAAACAGGCATTATTTTCACTCGAGGACATGCCTCCCTCTTTGCCTCCTCCTGTCACTAACATTTTGCAGGAGTTCGCTGGCGTCTTTCCACAAGACGTGTCACCGGGATTACCACCTATTCGAGGGATTGAACATCAAATTGACTTAATTCCCGGTGCATCATTACCCAACCGTGCGCCATACCGTACCAATCCAGAGGAGACGAAGGAGATTATGCGTCAAGTACAGGAGCTGCTCGACAAAGATTATATACGCGAATCTCTTAGTCCTTGTGTTGTTCCCATTATACTAGTGCCTTAAAAGGATGGTACATCGCGTATGTGTGTTGATTGTAGAGGCATTAATAATATCACTATTCGTTATCGTCATCCTATTCCTAGGCTAGATGATATGCTTGATGAATTGAGTGGCTCGACAATATTCTCCAAAGTTGATTTTTGTAGTGGATACCATCAAATTCGTATGAAATTGGGAGATGAATGGAAAACAACATTTAAAACTATGTTTGGATTATATGAGTGGTTAGTCATGCCTTTTGGGTTAACTAATGCACCTAGTACTTTCATGAGACTAATGGACGAAGTTTTACGTGCTTTCATTGGACGATTTGTGGTAGTCTATTTTGATGATATGCTGATTTATAGCAAAACTTTGGAAGAACATTTGGAACATTTACGTCCTGTTTTTATTGCTCTACGGGATTCACGTTTGTTTGGTAACCTTGGGAAGTGCACCGTTTGCACCAACCGAGTATCTTTTCTTGGCTATGTTATTACTCCACAGGGAATTGAAGTTGATAAAGCCAAGATTGAAGCTATTGAGAGTTGGCCGCATCCCAAAACGGTCACACAAGTGAGGAGTTTTCTTGTCCTCGCTGGATTCTATAGGTGTTATGTGAGAGATTTCAACACCATTGCTGCACCTCTCAATGAGCTTACAAAGAAGGATGTGCCTTTTGTTTGGGGTACCGCACAGGAAGACGCCTTCATGGTATTGAAAGATAAGTTGACACATGCTCCTTTACTCCAACTTCCTAATTTTAATAAGATTTTTGAGCTTGAATGTGATGCTAGTGGAATTGGATTAGGAGGTGCGTTATTACAAGATGGCAAACCTGTTGCATACTTTTCTGAAAAATTGAGTGGGCCTAGTCTGAATTATTCTACTTATGATAAAGAATTATATGCTCTTGTTTGGACTTTAGAGACATGGCAACATTATTTATGGCCCAAAGAATTTGTTATACATTCAGATCATGAATCTTTGAAACATATTAAAAGTCAAGCTAAACTGAATCGTAGACATGCTAAATGGGTTGAATTCATTGTGACTTTCCCTTATATTATTAAACACAAGAAGGGTAAAGAATGTGTTATTGCTGATGCATTGTCTCGACGCTATACTATGCTTTCACAACTTGACTTCAAAATATTTGGTTTGGAGAGCATCAAAAATCAATATGTGCATGATGCTAATTTTAAAGATGTAATGCAGAATTGTAAAGAAGCAAGAACGTGGAACAAGTTCGTCGTTAATGATGGATTTGTGTTCCATGCTAACAAGCTATGCATTCCAGCTAGCTTCGTTCGTATTTTGTTGTTGCGGGAGGCGCAAGGAGGAGTACTAATGGGACACTTTGGTGCGAAGAAGATGGAGGACATACTTGCTACACATTTCTTTTGGCCAAAGATAAGACGGGATGTTGAGCGTTTTGTTGCTCGCTGCACTACATGTCAAAAAGCTAAGTCACGACTAAATCCTCATGGTTCATATATGCCTTTGCCTGTACCTAGTGTTCCTCGGGAGGATATATCTATGAAATTTGTTTTAGGTTTACCAAGAACAAAGAAGGGGAGGGATAGCATATTTGTTGTCGTGGATAGGTTCTCGAAAATGGCAGACTTTATACCATGTCATAAAAGCAATGATGCTGTTAATGTTGCTAATTTGTTCTTTCGTGAAATTATTCACTTGCATGGTGTGCCAAATACTATTGTTTCAGATCATGATACTAAATTTCTTACCCACTTTTGGAGATATTTATGGGCTAAGTTGGGGACTAAACTGCTTTTTGGTACTACTTGTCACCCCCAAACTGATGGAAAAACTAAAGTAGTCAATAGATCATTGTCTACTATGCTTAGGGCTGTTTTTGAAGAATAATAAGAAAATGTGGGAAGAATGCTTGCCTCATATTGAATTTTCTTATAATCGTTCATTGCATTCTACTACTAAGATGTGCCCTTTTGAAATTGTGTATGGTTTCCTACCTCGTGCACCTATTGATTTGTTGCCTATTCCATCTTCGGAGAAGGTTAATTTTGATGCTAAAGAACATGCTGAATTGATTTTAAAAATGCATATGTTAACTAAGGAAAACATTGAGCATATGAATGCTAAATATAAACTTGCTGGAGATAAGGGTAGAAAATATGTTGTGTTTGCACCTGGAGATCTTGTTTGGCTACATTTGCGTAAGGATAGATTTTCTAATTTGCGCACATCAAAGCTAATGCCACTTGCTGATGGTCCTGTTAAGGTGTTAAAGAAAATAAATGATAATGCATATAAACTTGAGCTGCCTATAGATTTTTGGGTTAGTCCCACTTTTAACATTGTAGATTTGAAGCCTTATATTGGTGAGGAAGATGAGCTTTCGTCGAGGACGACTTCATTTCAAGAAGGGGAGGATGATGAAGACATCAATACCATTGTTACACCCACAGCCCCTACTGCTACATATACTGGACCAATTACTAGACCTCACGCACGCCAATTAAATTATCAGGTACTTTCGTTTCTTGGTAATGATTCTAATGTTCATGAGAATATGATGCTGCCTAAATTGCATACATTTCTTTTGCTTATAAATGAAGGGCCTGGCATGGATAAGAGGGATGAACACATGATCAAGACCAAGCATGGAGATGATGGCATGCATAAGGGGAACAAGACCGGGGTTGCAAGTGATGATTTCAGGACTTTAAAGCCACCATAAGGAGTGCATGAAGCCTTGGACGAAATATACAAGATGCCACTTCATAAATTTCGTCCAGAGGCTATTCTAGGTGCTGTGTCACCTTATTATTGGGCCAGGCCCATGTAATTTCGAAATACTAGGCTATTTTTAGAGTCTGTATGTATGGGGAAACAAGAGTTAGGGATGGTTTCGGACCCCTCCTCCAAGGGCCACGAAATGTCCTCCTCTTTCCTCCATATATAAAACCCTTAGGCATCGTTTAGACTTTGGGTTTTGTTTAGATTAAAAGTTCGCCATAGCTGCAACTTCGCATACTTCGTTTGTGTTCAACGACCAGACCAAGACGTCACAAAACCCCACCTTGATCAATAAAGCTTTCATCTTATATTCGCAATATCCAGATTGCAATCTCAGTTTTTTGCTTGTTCTTCATTCGCTCACAGGACACAGACCTTCGTGGTCAGGTTGATCGTGCTCCGGCGTGGTCAATAACCCCTCGAAAGTTGGTTTAGCGATTGCTAAGGCGTGACATCTCGCACGTTCGTAGTCGGATCGACAACGTCGACTCCCACAGAAAACGATAGCAACCATCTCATCGAAACATCGAGACACCTTCGCCTCTATCAACTCCTGGGGCCAGTTTTTCGGCAACCCCTCGCCAGCAGCTCCCTGGTGCGCCGTGTCTTTCCAGTGCAGAGGCAGTACTCCGCCTCCTCTGCCTCGTAGCGCTTGACGTACCGATATGTCTCTTGTTGGCGGACGAGCACGAACGATCTTGCCATTTCGTTGGGTGCCACCGGAGCTCCTCGTTGGTGGCACGTTGGAGCTTATCGGCCCACCTCCATGCAGCAACGAGGCACCCAATGCCTTTGATCTTCCTCGCAAAATACCCGTCTTCGTACACCTCCTCCGCACAATGACGCGCTTGCCCCCAAAGCTCCGCCGCCTCCTTTTTCCAGGCAACATAATGGGCTTCATAGGCCGCCTGGTACCTGGCTTCCTCCTCCGACATCTCCTTCTTGAATGGCACTTGCCTAGTTTTCTCAGCCGGCGGCAGCAACTTCCACAAACAAAGATTGTACTGGCCCCAAAACCAATCCAAAGTTGGGGGGTCCGGCGCAACATCATCCGGTGGCGCGTAAGGGTCCTCGTCGCTGCTATTTGAGTGAGCATCTTCGGGGGGCGCCAACTCCTCATCGGCGCGTGGGTAGACTGGTGGCGCCATGGCAGAGATTTGAGAGAGAGAGTGAGTGAGAGAGAGGGCGAGCGAGGGGAGGATGTATATGAGAATGCAGGCGGGATGATGTGAGCAAGGTAGTATTTATTGGCGGATGGAATCTAGATCGACGGGAACAGTTCACACGCCGGTCGCCAGAATTTACGAGTACTGTAGTTTGAATTACACATGATTCCCGCAGCAAAATCTGTGTGTGAACATAATAGCTGATGGTTTCCAATACATAATCGTGTATGATTAATGCCCCCCGCCACTCACCTACCAAACCTCGAGCCACAGGATAGAGTGCCAACCGTGTGGGGGCCGGTTGTCTCGCTAGATCTTTACATTTTCTTATTTGAACACCAGATATTTCAATCGTCTAATGATTTTTTAACTCACAAACAAGTACACAAAAATATGATTTTTCAAACTGTTATGGTTAGCCGTTGCATGTAGATGTAGTTCAAATTTGAATTACAGTCATTAAATGGCTAGAAAATCACTTAAATGTCTTTAAAAGGTCAAATGACCCCTAGAATTTTCCAATTTTTCACATGACAGTTGTAGTAGTGCATGTTAAACATAGAAAAAATTTAAAGGCCGTAAGAGGAAGCTATCTCCTATTTGTCAACAAACATGCATTGTTCCCTCTCGGAACCACAAGCCTTCTAGTGAGTTGCTCCGGTTTGTGAGGGGTGTGTGTCCGAACTTTCTTCAAATAGGCCAAATTTTTTACCACATCTTCTTGGTGGCATGAAATTACATCAAGCAAGGTTTCATGTTTTTCTGATCATTTTTAAATTTTTTGGAATTAAAATTCCATGGCACTCCATGCATGTTCCCATGCCATGAGACCAATATGTTTGAAAATTCCTTCTAATTTACTGCACATGGAATTAACTCGCTCACAAGTATAAAAAGATGATTTTTCAAACCGTTATGGTTAGCCGTTGCATGTAGATGAAGTTCAAATTTGAATTACGGACATTAAATGGCTAGAAAATCACTTAAATGTCTTCAAAAGGTCAAATGACCCCTGGAATTTTCTAAATTTTCACATGACAGTTGTATTAGTGCACGTTAAATGTATAAAAAAATTTGAAGGCCGTAAAAGGAAGCTATCTCCTGTTCGTCATCAAACATGCATTGTTCCCTCTCGGAACCACGAGCCTTCTAGTGAGTTGCTCCGGTTTGTGAGGGGGGGGGGTGTCCAAACTTTTGTCAAACAATCCAATTTTTTCACCACATCATCTTGGTGGCATGACATTACATCAAGCAAGGTTTCATGTTTTTCTGATCATTTTTTAATTATTTGAATTAAAATGCCATGGCACTCCATGCATGTGTCCATGCCGTGAGACGAATATGTTTGAAAATTCCTTCTAATTTACTGCACATGGAATTAACTCACACACAAGTGCACAAATATGATTTTTCAAACCATTATGGTTAGGCATTGCATGTAGATGTAGTTCGAATTTCTATTATGGTCATTAAATGGCTAGAAAATCAGTTAAATGTCTTCAAAAGGTCCAATGACCCCTGAAATTTTCCAAATTTTCACATGACAGTTGTATTAGTGCATGTTACATGTAGAAAAGATTTGAAGGCCGTAAGAGGAAGCTATATCCCGTTCATCCTCAAACATGCATTGTTCCCTCTCGGAACCATAAGCCTTCTAGTGACTTGCTCCGGTTTGTGAGGGGTGTGTGTCCAAAATTTCGTGACACATGCCCAATTTTTTACCACATCATCTTGGTGGCATGACATTACGTCAACCAAGGTTTCATGTGTTTCTGATATTTTTTTAAATGCCATGGCACTCCATGCTTAATTGTGTCATAGCCATTAGACCAATACGTTTAAAATTTCCTTCAAATTTACTGCACATGGAATTAAATCACACACAAGTACACAAAATATGACTTTTCAAACTGTTATGGTTAGCTGTTGCATATACATGTAGTTCAAATTTCAATTTCGGTCATTAAATGGCTGGAAAATCACTTAAATGTCTTAAAAGGTCAAATGACCCCTGAAATATTCCAAAATTTGACATGACAGTTTTATTAGTACTACAAATTTTCTCGTACATTTAAAACACCACCCGTTGCCACTTTACTCCAAATTAGTCTTTCATAGCTAATAAAAAATATCTACAACATCACACACAGTTGTATTCTAGGAAACGTTCACGATGAAAATATCTGGGTCTATTTAAGTCTTCCTCCTTAAGCTTCACCGGCTCCTCTGCTCCCGTGCCGGCAACCCCCCAATCCATGAATCCTGATCCCCATTCCCACACCCCCTTCTTGCAAAGATGACGCTCGTGGAAACGCTTCATGAAGGCCCGTACGATGGTCGCGTCCCCCCGAGCGCGGCTGCCTGCGACGAGACCACGCCGCCTATGCCAATAGTGCTGTCGCATCCGCATTGAGCACGACCGCTTCCATCGAGAGGGCATCTACGGCAGCCGACAGGGCAGCTGCAGCAGCCGAGACGGCTGTAGCTGCTGAAAGTGCAACTATCCATGGGTGGTTTTGGTAATTCCTAACAGCATATAGCCCATTGAGCTAATCCTATTTCAAGATAAATATTTCAGGAAAGCTCAATGTTTGGCATGGCATGGATTAGAAAGTGGACCCATCAAAATACTAAGAAGACATGTTGGCTCAAGCTCAAAGCTCAGGACTCTACATTTTCTATTTTAGTGATCCAAGATCACATTGAGCCCATAGGAAAGCCAATACGATTGAAAGGGGATGAGGTGTTGCTTAATGGCTTGCTTGCTCAAAGTGCTTTGTGATATGCTCCAAAACCCTCAACTACTTTCTCATACCCACATATGTCCCAAACCAAAAGTCAAACTCGGCCCCACCAAAATTTCCTACCCGACGCCACCGAGTTCACTTGACATAGCCACTGCCACAAACCCTAGTCGTTTCGGTCTCACCGAGATGGGATTGCAACCTCTCTGTTTCCCTTCGTAACGTTTCGGTCCAACCGAGATGAGCGATCGGTCCCACCGAGATTGCAATGCAAACTCTCTGTTTCCCCTTCATAATGTTTCGGTCCAACCGAGATAAGCGAATCGGTCACACCGAGTTTGCCACACCAACTCTCTATTTGCCTATTACCAAAATCGGTCCCACCAAGTTTGTGTAATCGGTCTCACCGAGATTACGTTATGCCCTAACCCTATTGGAATCGGCCCCACCGAATTGACATGCCGGTTCCACCGAAAATCCTCACGTTCACATTTTGAACTAAATCGGTCTGACCGAGTTTGGTGATTTGTGTGTAACAGTTAGATTTTGTGTGGAGGCTATATATACCCCTCCACCCACTCTTCATTCATAGAGAGAGCCATCAGAACATACCTACACTTCCAACACATATTTTCTGAGAGAGAACCACCTACGCTTGTGTTGAGGTCAAGATATTCCATTCCAACCACATAAATCTTGATATCTAGCCTTCCCCAAGTTGCTTTCCACTCAAACCCTCTTTCCACCAAATCCAATCCTATGAGAGAGAGCTGAGTGTTGGGGAGACTATCATTTGAAGCACAAGAGCAAGGAGTTCATCATCAACACACCATCTATTACCTTTTGGAGAGTGGTGTCTCCTAGATTGGTTAGGTGTCACTTGGGAGCCTCCGTCAAGATTGTGGAGTTGAACCAAGGAGTTTGTATGGCAAAGGAGATCACCTACTTCGTGAAGATCTACCCTAGTGAGGCAAGTCCTTCGTGGGCGATGGCCATGGTGGGATAGACAAGGTTGCTTCTTCGTGGAACCTTCGTGGGTGGAGCCCTCCGTGGATTCGCGCAACCATTACCCTTCGTGGGTTGAAGTCTCCATCAACGTGGATGTACGATAGCACCACCTATCGGAACCATGCCAAAAATCTCCATGTCTACATTGCGTTTGGTCCCTCCAAACTCCTCCCTTTACCTTCATATGCAATTGTTTTACATTCCGCTGCTATACTCTTAGAATTGCATGTGTAGGTTGATTACTTGACTTGTGCTAAGTTGTTAAAATCTGTGATGAATTAAAATTCGGAAAAGGCTAGATTTTTATTTGGTCAAGTAGTCTAATCACCCCCCCCCTCTAGACATACTTTTGATCCTACAAGTGGTATCAGAGCTTTGGTCTCCATTTGCTTTGATTTCAATAGCTTTTGGTGATCATAGCCTTGGTTTCACAACCTAGGAGAGTATGGCGTCTACCGAGGGAAATTACCACCGTAGAGGTCCTTACTTTGATGGTACAAATTTCTCTAGTTGGAAGCATAAGACGAAAATGCATATTCTTGGACATAACCCCGCCGTTTGGGCTATTCTATGTATTGGCTTGCAAGGTTAATTCTTTGATGGGAGAGAACCTAACCGTGAAGCTACCGCAGAAGAGTTGAAGATGCTGCAATACAATGCTCAAGCTTGTGATGTTCTCTTCAATGGATTGTGCCCAGATGAATTCAACAAAATAAGCCGTCTTGAGAATGCAAAGGAAATTTGGGATACTTTGATTGATATGCACGAAGGTACCAACTCCGTCAAGTAATCCAAATTGGATGTGCTTCAAAGTCAACTTGACAAGTTCAAAATGAAGGATGGTGAAGGTGTCACTGAAATGTACTCTAGGCTTGCTTTCATCACAAATGAGATTGCCGGCTTAGGAAGTGAAGAGATGACCGACAAATTCATCATCAAGAAGATCCTAAGAGCCTTGGATGGAAAATCTGATACCGTGTCCACATTGATACAAATGATGCCAAATTACAAAGATCTCAAGCCAACGGAAGTCATTGGAAGAATTGTTGCTCATGAGATGTCACTTAAGGATAAGGAAGAGCTCCACAACAAGTCAAGTGGTGCTTACAAAGCCTCATGTGATGCTCCCACATCATCAAGTGAGAAACAAACCTTCAATGAATAATTGAGCCTAATGGTGAAGAACTTCAACAAGTTCTACAAGAGTTGAAGCAAGGAAAGAATTTCCAACTCAAGGTCCTACAATGACAAAAGATCTTCACGTCGTGAACATAATTGCTACAATTGTGGAAGACCCGGTCACTACTCCAATGAGTGTACGGCTCCCTACAAAAGAAGAGAAGATTCTCGCAAAAGAAGAAGTAGGAGAGAAGAATCACCACCAAGAGAGAGAAGGAGTAGAGAAGACCGTTATGAACGAAGAACATCACGGAGAAGCAAGGATTCTGAAAGGAAGGACAAATCATCAAGGAGCTACACAAAACGAAGACATCAAGCTCATGTTGGTGAATGGATATCCGGCTCCGACTCCGACAATCACTCTGAGAGAATTTATCACTCCGACTCCGAATATACTCAAGATGAAGGTGTTGCCGGTCTAGCACTTGTGTCAACCAACTCCTAGAACATATTTGAGTCACCAAATGAAGGAATTGGAAGATGCTTCATGGCTAAAGGCCCAAAGGCACACCCCGAGTATGTTGATTTCAATAGTGATGAAGATGATTTGCTAGGTGATGATTATTTACTTCTTGACAACTCTAGTTATGAAAACTATGATGAGCTTGCTATTAATCATGCTAATCAAGATAAAACAAATGACAATGATAATAAGGAGATTGAGCGTATAACTAAGGAACTAAACACTCTTAAGTTAGCTCAAGAAACTACCTTGGAAGGTCATCAAGAACTTTTAAAGACTCGTGAGAAGTTACGCTTTGAAAAGCTCAACCTTGAGCAAGAGCATGGGTTCTTAAAAGCGATCAATGATGATCTTCGCAAGAAAAGTTCTTCTTACATTACCAAGCGTTTACTCTTGTCTACTTACATGCCTCAAGTTAAATCTAGCAACAAGAACAAGAAAGATTCTTCTTCTAGTAGTAACAATAATCATGCTAAATCCAATGATGTTGCTTCTAGTAGTTCTCTTGATTCCACTAATGATTCTCTTAGCCAAGTTACACTTGAGCAAGAAAATAGATTATTGAAGGGAATTATAGAGAAAGGTGTTTACAAGAGTCTTGCTGGAAGTAAGCAATTTGAGGAAATTGTATGCAAGCAAGGAAGACACCGGAAGAATCAAGGTGTTGGTTTTGAACGAAAGTTCAATGCCAATGGAGTTGAGTGGTAAGAAGATCAATACCCCAAGATGAAGTTTGTTCCTCAACAAGAGAAGTATGATCCTACTTCTTTCCAAGGAACACAAGCTCAAGATGATCTTCCACCACAAGACCACAAGCTAAAGGGCAAGGACAAGCTTCAAGAGGATATTGATGCATTTGAAGAAGCCCCTAAGGCATTGGTCAAGTGGGTTCCCAAGACTACATCAAGTTATACTTCATCAAGTACGACTACAACTCCAAGGATTCCCATCATGGTGGTGTGGATCCCGAAGAAGAAGAACTAGAGAGTTCTTGAGGGTGACTTCGCCAACATACTTCACTCATATCATTTTGGCAAGGTGATGTAGGGTAGGAACCTGATCGGCCGATCTTTCAGGAAAGGAGCGGATCCCGCGATGAACACGAAGAACACGAGGATAAAAACGAGGGTAAACACGGGAAAACACAAGAGAGACACTCAAACCAACAAGAATGATTACACAAGTGCTAGATCCTCGAAACACGATAGGAGATACAAGATCCAAAGTCAAGAACGGATGATACAAAGGTAACTGGTCTTCTCCGTGAGGAGGTCTTGATGTTTTTCTCCGCAAGGAGGTCTTGAATCCAAAGGTATCTTCTCCGTAGAGGCCACGGTCTCTCTCGTGGAGTAGATTCGATGTGGCTGAGCAATGTTGTGTATCTAAATATGAGCTAAACCAATGCTAACCCTAGAAAGGAGGAGGGAGAGGTCTATATATAGTCTTAGTGTAAAAGGGGAGAAAAGGGGGTACATGGGCTGCGGCCCAGCACATGGTTGTGCACTGGCTTTGGACGTCCGGGAGTCACCGTTCGTCCGGAGGCTCGTGAGGGTCTGGACGTCCGGTGCCTGTCGGACATCCGTAAGTTTGGCTCGGGTGTGCTTCGGTCGGACGTCCGGGTGTCGGTCGTCCATTGGACTTCGGAAATCCGTAGATTTGGCTCGGGTGCGGTGGTGTCGGTCGTTCGGAGAGGGCCGAATGTCCAGAGCCTGGAGATCGTCGGACGTCTGGTCCTGTCCGGTCGTTCGGAGCCTGTAGCTTCTTCTTCATCACTTCTTCTTCTCCGTCTTCACGTCCATCTTCCTCTTCTTCTTCTCCTCGCTCCTTAGCTTCTCCATGGTACCTGAGTATGCACTATGTGTCCGTATGAGGTAGTAGCCATGTCTCATGTGCATCAAAGTGGAAATGTGAGAGGAGAGATGTCACCTCGGTTTGAAGAGCTCTTGCACATGCTCGTGTCATGGGTCCGCTGGGCACTTGGTGAGATGATGGTAGGTCCATGGGGATGACCTTGGGATGCTCCACATCATATCCCCTCCCTTGGGGAAGTTCTGTCCTCGGATCAAATTCTTCATCACCATGGAAGCGCGAGAGGTCCTTGACATTCAAGATATCGCTCACGTTGTACTTTTCACGCGGGAGGCCGATCTTGTAAGTGTTCTCATTGTAGCAGGCGAGCACCTTGAAGGGTCCATCCGCTCGTGGTCGAAGTTTGCACTTGCGTTCTTGGGGAAAGCTGTCCTTGCGAAGGTGTAGCCACACGAGATCTCCGGTGTTGAATACCATAGGTTGCTTGTTGAAGTTGAGCTTGGTCGCAAGGCGTTGAACTTGGCGATCGATGGTGTTTCTTGTATCTTCATGCACCTTCTTGAGATGTGTCACTCCTGCACTTGTGTACAAATTGATGCGCTCTTGGAGTGGTAGAGGAAGAATGTCCAATGGTGACAATGAAGGAAATATGCCCTAGAGGCAATAATATAGTTATTATTTATTTCCTTATTTCATGATAAATGTTTATTATTCAAGCTAGAATTGTATTAACCGGAAACATAATACATGTGTGAATACATAGACAAACATGTCACTAGTATGCCTCTACTTGACTAGCTCATTGATCAAAGATGGTTAGGTTTCCTCACCATTGACATGAGTTGTTATTTGATCAATGGGATCACATAATTAGGAGAATGATGTGATTGAATTGACCCATTCTGTTAGCTTAGCACTTGATCGTTTGTTTACTGCTATTGCTTTCTTCATGACTTATACATGTTCTTATGACTATGAGATTATGCAACTCCCGAATACAGGAGGAACACTTTGTGTGCTACCAAACGTCACAACGTAACTAGGTGATCATAAAGGTGCTCTACAGGTGTTTCCGATGGTACTTGTTGAGTTGGCATAGATCAAGATTAGGATTTGTCACTCCGATTGTCGGAGAGGTATCTCTGGGCCCTCTCGGTAATACACAACACTATAAGCCTTGCAAGCATGATAACTAATGAGTTAGTTACGGGATGATGTATTACGGAACGAGTAAAGAGACTTGCCGGTAACGAGATTGAACTAGGTATTGGATACCGACAATCGATCTCGGGCAAGTAACATACCGATGACAAAGAGAACAACGTATAGTGTTGTGCAGTTTGACTGATAAAGATCTTCGTAGAATATGTAGGAACCAATATGAGCATCCAGGTTCCACTATTGTTTATTGAACAGAGACGTGTCTCGGTCATGTCTACATAGTTCTCGAACCCGTAGGGTCCGCACGCTTAAAGTTCTGTGACGATCTGTTTTATGAGTTTATATGTTTTGATGTACCGAAGGTAGTTCAGAGTCCTGGATTTGATCACGGACATGACGAGGAGTCTCGAAATGGTCGAGACATAAAGATTTATATATTGGAAGTACATATTTTGATATCGGAAGTGGTCCGGGTGAAATCGGGATTTTACCGGAGTACCGGGGGTTACCAGAACCCCCCCGAGGGTCTAATGGGCCATGATGGGCCTTATTGGAAGAGAGGAGGGGCTGCCAGGGCAGGCCGCGCCCCCCTCTCCCTCTAGTCTAAATTGGACAAGGAGGGGGGCGCCCCCCCCCCCTTTCCTTCCTCTCTCCCTCCTCCTTCCCCCTTCTCCTATTCCATCTAGGAAAGGAGGGAGTCCTACTCCCGGTGGGAGTAGGACTCCTCCTTGCGCGCCTCCTCCTGGCCGGCCGCCTCACCCCCTTGCTCCTTTATATATGGGGGTAGGGGGGCACCTCTAGACACACAAGTTGATCATTGAGATCTCTCCAGCCGTGTGCGGTGCCCCCCTCCACCATAATCCACCCCGGTCATACTGTAGCGGTGTTTAGGCGAAGCTCTGCTGCGGTAGCTTCATTAACATCGTCACCACGCCATCATGCTGACGAAACTCTTCCTCAAGCTCTACTGGATTGTGAGTTCGCGGGACGTCACCGAGCTGAACGCGGAGGTGCCGTGCGTTCGGTGCTGAGGATCGATCGATCGTGAAGACGTACGACTACATCAACTGTGTTGTTATAACGCTTCCACTTAATGGTCTACGAGGGTACGTGGACGACACTCTCCCCTCTCGTTGCCGTGCATCACCATGATCTTGCGTGTGCGTAGGAATTTTTTGAAATTACTACGTTCCCCAACAGTGGTATCAGAGCCTGGTTTTATTCGTTGATGTTATATGCACGAGTAGAACATGAGTGAGTTGTGGGCCATAGAAGTCATAGTGCTTACCAGCATGTCATACTTTGGTTCGGCGGTATTGTTGGATGAAGCGGCCCAGACCAGCATTACGCGTACGCTTATGTGAGACTGGTTCTACCGACGTGCTTTGTACACAGGTGGCTGGCGGGTGTCAGTTTCTCCAACTTTAGTTGAACCGAGTGTGGCTACTCCTGGTCCTTGATAAGGTTAAAACAACACCAACTTGATGAACTATCGTTGTGGTTTTGATGCGTAGGTAAGAACAGTTCTTGCTCAGCCCGTAGCAGCCAAGTAAAACTTGCAACAACAAAGTAGAGGATGTCTAACTTGTTTTTGCAGGGCATGTTGTGATGTGATATGGTCAAGACATGATGCTATATTATTGTGTGAGATGATCATGTTTTGTAACGGAGTTATTGGCAACTGGCAGGAGCCATATGGTTGTCGCTTTATTGTATGCAATGTAATCGCCCTGTAATTGCTTTACTTTATCACTAAGCGGTAGCGATAGTCATAGAAGCAATAGTTGGCGAGACGACAACGATGCTACGATGGAGATCAAGATGTCGCGCCGGTGACGATGGTGCTCATGACGGTGCTTCAGAGATGGAGATCACAAGCACAAGATGATGATGGCCATATCATATCACTTATATTGATTGCATGTGATGTTTATCCTTTATGCATCTTATTTTGCTTTGTTTGACGGCAGCATTATAAGATGATCTCTCACTAAATTTCAAGATAAAAGTGTTCTCCCTGAGTATGACCATTACCAAGGTTCGTCGTGCTGAGACACCACGTGATGATCGGGTGTGATAAGCTCTACGTCCATCTACAATGGGTGCAAGCCAGTTTTGCACATGAAGAATACTCGGATTAAACTTGACGAGCCTAGCATATGCAGATATGTCCTCAGAACACTGAGACCGAAAGGTCGAGCATGAATCATATAGTGGATATGATCAACATAGTGATGTTCACCATTGAAAACTACCCCATTTCACGTGATGATCGTTCATGGTTTAGTTGATATGGATCACGTGATCACTTAGATGATAAGAGGGATGTCTATCTAAGTGGGAGTTCTTAAGTAATATTATTAATTGAACTTAAATTTATCATGAACTTAGTACCTGATAGTATTTTTGCTTATCTATGTTGTTGTAGATAGATGGCCCGTGTTGTTGTTCCGTTGAATTTTAATGCGTTCCTTGAGAAAGCAAAGTTGAAAGATGATGATAGCAATTACACGGACTTGGTCCGTAACTTGAGGATTATCCTCATTGTTGCATAGAAGAATTACGTCCTGGAAGCACCGCTGGGTGCCAGGCCTGCTGCAGATTCTGCTGACAACGTTAAGAACGTTTGGCAGAGTAAAGCTGGTGACTACTAGATAGTTCAGTGTGCCCTGCTTTACGGCTTAGAACCGGGACTTCAACGACGTTTTGAACATCATGGAGCATATGAGATGTTACATGAGTTGATGTTAATATTTCAAGCAAAAGCCCGGATTGAGAGATATGAAGTCTCCAATAAGTTCTATAGCTGCAAGATGGAGGAGAATAGTTCTGTCAGTGAGCATATACTCAAAATGGCAGGGTATCATAATCACTTGACTCAACTGGGAGTTAATCTTCCTGTTGATTGTGTCATTGACAGAGTTCTTCAATCACTGCCACCAAGCTACAAAAGCTTCATGATGAACTATAATATGCAAGAGATGAATAAGACTATTCCCGAGCTCTTCGCGATGCTAAAGGCTACGGAGGTGGAAATCAAGAAGGAGCATCAAGTGTTGATGGTCAATAAGACCACCGGTTTCAAGAAAAAGGGCAAAGGGAAGAAGAAGGGTTACTTCAAGAAGAACGGCAAACAAGTTGATGTTCAGGAGAAGAAACCCAAGTCTGGACCTAAGCCTGAGAACGAGTGCTTCTACTGCAAACAGACTGGTCACTGGAAGCGGAACTGTCCCAAGTATTTGGCGGATAAGAAGGATGGCAAGGTGAACAAAGGTATATGTGATATACATGTTATTGATGTGTACCTCACCAGAGGTCGCAGTAGCACATGGGTATTTGATACTGGTTCTGTTGTTAATATTTGCAACTCGAAACAGGGACTACGAATTAAGCGAAGACTGGCTAAGGACGAGGTGACGATGAGCGTAGGAAATGGTTCCAAAGTCGATGTGATCGCCGTCGGCACGCTACCTCTACATCTACCTTCGGGATTAGTTTTAGACCTAAATAATTGTTATTTGGTGCCAGCGTTAAGCATGAACATTATATCTGGATCTTGTTTGATGCGAGACGGTTATTCATTTAAATCAGAGAATAATGGTTGTTCTATTTATATGAGTAATATCTTTTATGGTCATGCACCCTTAAAGAGTGGTCTATTCTTGTTGAATCTCAATAGTAGTGATACACATATTCATAATGTTGAAACCAAAAGATGCAGAGTTAATAATAATAGTGCAACTTATTTGTGGCACTGCCATTTGGGTCATATTGGTATAAAACGCTTGAAGAAACTCCATACTGATGGAGTTTTGGAATCACATGATTATGAATCACTTGGTACTTGCGAACCATGCCTTATGGGCAAGATGACTAAAACGCCGTTCTCCAGAACTATGGAGCGAGCAACAGATTTCTTCGAAATCATACATACTGATGTATGTGGTCCGATGAATACTGAGGCTCGCGGTGGGTATCGTTATTTTCTCACCTTCACAGATGATTTGAGCAGATATGGGTATATCTACTTAATGAAACATAAGTCTGAAACATTTGAAAAGTCGAAAGAATTTCAGAGTGAAGTGGAAAATCATCTTAAAAAGAAAATAAAGTTTCTGCGATCTGATCGTGGAGGAGAATATTTTAGTTACGAGTTTGGTCTACATTTGAAACAATGCGGAATAGTTTCGCAACTCACGCCATCCGGAACACCACAACGTAATGGTGTGTCCGAATGTTGTAATCATATTTTACTAGATATGGTGTGATCTATGATGTCTCTTACTGATTTACCGCTATAATTTTGGGGTTATGCCTTAGAGACGGCTGCACCCACGTTAAATAGGGCACACTATAAGAAATATGTCAACTTATGACCTTCTGTCAGTGACCCTGGAAGAATTGGTCATAAATTTATGACCATTTTAGACCAATTGGTCAAAAGCTGTCTGGGGGGCTCCAAACCCTAAACCATAACGACCATTTTGGTCAGAAAGGTCATAATTTCATTAGAGGAAATGGTCGTAAAGCTAGTAGCATTGTCCACTGCCTCATGCCTAGCTAATAACGACCAATATAAAATGGTCACTACACTTGAGTTTTAATGAATTAGGATGATTAGGAAGCCACCTCAGCAACCTCGCTTATGTGTCATTGTCTAGGTGCCATTTTTGCTTAAATGTTAATATTCAACAGACATACAGGGCACACACTGATAGGCAGGACCCATTTGACAGGTGGGGCCGAGCGCTTAATTCGCCCAAAAAGATGCACGAGGCGGGACTCAAACCCACGACCTCGCGCTTGGTTTGCTCGCTTGCTACCGCTGGGCTAGAGAGGGACAGTTGCTCATGTCTGGGAGTTTATCTATACATTATATAAAACTACGGCTCTCTCGTATCATTGACAAGTGGGACCTTCCGACTAGGTGGCATCGAACAGAGCAACGATTAGCAACACTGATAGGCAGGACCCATTTGACAGGTGGGTGAGCGAGCGTTTAATAACCTAAAAAATGTGCGCTAGCGGGGACTCGAACCCACGACCTGGCGCTGGGTTCGCTCGTTCAGTATGCTGGGCTAGAGAGGGCTTGTTGCTAATGTGTGGGTAGTTTTCTATATAGTATATAAAATCACGGCTCTCACGTATCAGTGAAAAGTGGGACCTTCCGACCAGGTGGCGGCGGGTGGCATCGAACAGAGCAACACTTAGCGTTTTTCTAGGTCTTCCGACCAGGTGGTGGCGGGCGGCGGCGGAAGCAACCAGCAGGGAACACTCGGACGAGGGCGGGGCTGGCGGGCGGGGGGGGGGGGGGGCCAGCGGCCGAAGCAACCAGTAGGGGCCGCTCGCCTTGCCCACGACCTCGCCGCAGGTGACCTCGCCCACGGCCTCGCGGCGGAAGCAACCAGTAGGGGCGGAGGCGGGGGCGGGGCCAGCAGTGGAGGTAACCAGCAGGGGGCGGAGGCGAGGCAGGGGTGTGGAGGCGAAGCGACCAGCAGGGGCATGGGCGACAGACGGTGGTGGGGGTGGTGGTGAACGACGTCCTCGCCCACGCAAGGAGAGGCTCCCCGAGCATGGGGGACTCGCCGAGCATGGGGGACTAGCCGCCGCCGCCGCAAGCACACCTCCCGGTATGCACCCCTCAACTCTTCACCCTATCCTCTCTCACTATCTGCACCTCATCACCGAGCTTGGATTTCAATGGGAGATGAATTTGGTTGATGCACTGTTAGGAGTTAGGAGATAGCTTCCTTGTTTGGTAGATATTGCATACATGAATTTTCTTGATCTGCTATTAGGAGTTCTTCAGCTTGTTTGTTAAGAATTCTTCAGGCCTTGTTCGGTTAAGATTTGGGGGCAATTTGAGCTAGATAGCCTCAGTTGTTCTTCAATTGTTTGTCTACAGATTGTTAGGATAATAGTAATTGTAATTGATAGAAACATTATTTTTTAGGAGCTAGCTAGCTTGGTCTTCCCAG
Organism: Triticum urartu; assembly: GCF_003073215.2. NCBI lineage: Eukaryota > Viridiplantae > Streptophyta > Magnoliopsida > Poales > Poaceae > Triticum > Triticum urartu. Next base: position 216,297,786 of record NC_053026.1, read on the forward strand.
AAACATGATCCTTCTAAATCTTGGTTTGGTTAAATTTGAATTAGCCTTCTCTGCAAAGTAAATTCATGCCAATTTCAGTGTTTGTTTGATTTATAGTTTGGTTTGTTTCAATGTTGTGGTCAGGCAATTAGCATATAAATTTTTCTGGAATTTTAGCTTCCATTGCTTCCATCCATTTTCAATAATTAATGTTGATGCACTTAGATTGATCTGCTAAGTTGCAACAATTTGTTGTCTTTGGCATATGGATAGAAGCTGGATTAGAAAAGGAGTTAGAAAGTTTTCGAAAGAACATATGAAAGGAGTTGATGATTTCATGGCATTTGTTCGAGCAAATTTTGCCAACGATGCTCACATTCTTTGCCCATGCTGCGAATGCCTCAACCGTTCAAGAATGGCTCAAGGAAGAGTGGAAGATCATCTGCTTCTTAATGGGATGTCCAGCACATATGATAGGTGTATATATCATGGAGAACCTTTAGACAGACAACCTCCACATTTTGAGGCTGATACAGAGGCCCCTCATATGATGGGTTGTGGTGATGCTGGCATTGATTTCATGGAGAAGGTTTTGCGAGATAATGCTGGTTTGGAGGAAGAGGATGGGCATGAAGATGATAGGATTCCTGACCTATTGAAGGATTTATACGATGCTAAAGATCGTGCTGATGGACAGAAGTCATCGTTTGCTGAGGTGTTAGAGGAGGTGAAGCGCGCAGCTGATGAAGGGGGTAAATTTTCAACATTTACCTTCACCGTGAAGTTACTTCACATCAAGTCTTTCTACCGGATTATCAATGCTGCATTCAACGCAATACTCCACCTTTTGAGCTTGCAATTCTCTTCTAGTTGTGTTCCCAGATCTTATGATGAAGCATTGAGCATAATCCGCAGGCTAGGGTTAGGTTATGTGTCAATACATGCGTGCCCAAATAACTGTGTCTTGTTTCAGAAGGATTTAGCAAAGCATGACAACTGTCCAAAATGCAATGCCTCTAGGGGAAAGATGCTGATGGGAAGAAGTCAATACCGGAGAAGGTACTAAGGCACTTTCCGTTGATACCAAGGCTGCAGTGGATGTTCATCTCAAAGAAATCATCGCGTGAGGTATAGTGGCACAAGCTGAAGCGGCAACCTGTGGACAATGAGCTGAGCCATCCAGCAGACGGAGAGGCATGGAAAGAGTTTGACCGTATACATTTAAAATTTGCTGCATATCCAAGGAACATAAAACTTGGCATTGCCACAAATGGGTTTAATCCGTTTTGGAACATGAGCACATCTTATAGCATGTGGCTAGTTTTTGTGGTGCCGTACAACATACCACCATGGGCATGCATGGATCAGTGCAACTTCATGATGTAATTGCTTATCCCTCGTAGAAGAACTGATCCAGCTCTGGACTGGTGTACCTACATACGATGCCTTGAGTCCGGAAGAAAAGTTCAATCTACGTGCTGCAATCATATGATCCATCCATGATTTCCCGGCTTTGCACACTCTGTCTGGGAGGATCACAACGGGTTATAAGGCTTGTGTCCATTGTGAAAAAGACCCTTGCTCAAAGAGAATAAGGAGCAAGATCTGCTATATTGGGCACCGCCGCTTTCTCCCCTGAAACCATCGCTGGCGAAGAAGGAAAGATTTTAATGGTGAGAATGAAACTCGTGACAAGCCAGCTGAATTCACTAAAGAAGAGCTGGAGTAGCAACTTGAAAAGGTGAAAGATGTGAGACCAGGAAAGCTTGCGAAGAAAAGAAAGCGTGAGGAAGGTCAATGTTGGGACCGGAGGTCTTGTTTGTGGGACCTGCCATACTGGGCTGATCTGAAATTAAGGCATAATCTCGATGTAATGCAAATTGCGAAAAACATATGCGAGAATCTGCTAGGGACGTTTCTACACATTGAAGGGAAGACAAAGGACACGATTAGTTCTAGGCTTGATTTGGAGGAAATGGGCAAAAGAGAAGATTGGCATCTACAGCACAATGAAGATGAAGATTCATTTGAAATGCCACGTGCATGGTATACAATTAGTAAAGAACAAAAGCTTGCATTCTGTGAATTCCTAAGAGCGGTGAAATTTCCAGATGGTTATGCTGCAAACCTAGCAAAGTGTGTTCTTCTGATGGATTCAAGCTTTCAGTACTGAAAACCCATGATTGTCACATCCTCCTCCAAAGCATTTTACAGGCGGGCCTCTGAGGAATCATGGACAAGGATATATATGAAGCGGTTGCTGAGCTGGCAAATTTCTTTAGAGAACTGTGCTGCAAAGCACTCAAGTTAACTGTCCTGGAAAGACTTGAAAAAGAAATCCCAATTATTCTTTGCAAGCTTGAGAAGATTTTCCCTCCAGCTTTCTTCACTGTGATGGTCCATTTGGCGGTGCACTTACCAAAAGAGGCAATGCTTAGAGGCCCTGTGCAATACGGTTGGATGTACCCAATCGAAAGAAGGCTTCTTACTTGTAAGTGTTATGTGCGAAACACGGCAAGACCTGAAGGTTCTATTGCAGAAGCATATGTCGTTGAGGAGTGCTTGACTTTTTGCTCTAGATACTTTGGCGATGTGGATACAAGATGGAACCGGTCGGGTAGAAATAGAGAGTGGTCTGATTCGCAAAGTGGTGATGTCTCTGTTTTCAACCATGGTGTGAACTTTCTTGGAGCCTCATAATACTTGGAGGCTGGTGATGAGTATGACAAGATGGTTTGGTATGTGCTCAGCAATTGCGTCGAGGTTCTACCATATATCGAGTACGTTATATCTTGTGCACTCATTATATTTTTTTTTGCTTGGGTTGGCACCAGCCTAATGTTTTAATTCACATGTTTTGTTTGCATTGCAGGAAATGCAAGGAAGAGTTAATTAGGAAGAAAGCAAGATCAATGTTGATAAAAGGGTTGCCAAGGGGTTTGCTAATTGGTTTAAGAATCATGTGAGATCTTTAGCCACATGTTTGATGTTTTCTGTGTTATTCACCAATTGTTAAATACCATTGTTTGCTAAATGGTTTATTTGTGCAGATTGAAAGTTGCATGAGGAGAAGAAGGTCAGTGATGATCTATTTGCTTTGGCATGCTTACCGGATAAGCGAGTGAGAGTGTATTTAGCATGCATTGCTGACGGTGTCCGGTACCACACCATTGACCATGAAGAAAAAAGGAAGATACAGAATAGTGGAATCGTCACTGAGGGGTTAGATGATCTTCAGATCATTGACTTCTATGGTCAGTTGAGAAGCATCGTAGAGTTGAAGTACAACTCTAGTGGAGGCATCCATCGCTCGGTTTTATTATTTCGCTGTGACTGGTTTGAGCTTGGTAGCAAGAAGAAGAGAGACTCTTCTCTCAAATATGATGGCCACTTCAAAAGCATCAACACTGCAAGGTGCTGGTATAGGTGTGATCCCTTTATTCTAACAACACAAGCACCAATGGTGTTTTATCCGCCAGACACTCTTTTGCACGGAAAATGGCGAGTTGTGAAAAACTTTGAGCACAGACACTTGTGGAGTGTGACTGAAACTGAAGTGGAAAAGGGCCCCGGTGATGGTGGACTAACATACCAAGATGATGACTCTACGGAAGTTCCGTTGTAAGCTGATGATGACTCTATGGAAGTTCTGGTGCAAAGCAGAGTGCGAAGGGACCAGGAACGTGTGATGGTTGATGCTGCAGTAGTTGAAGGCATCAAGAAAAGAAGAAAGGCGGTAGCGGATGGACATGAGAGCGAGGATGAGGAAAACATGACTGATCATACTATGCTGCAATATTGTAGTCATGATGAGGAAAACAGGAGTGGGCATAGAGTTCCTTGTTTTCGTATTGACGACGATGAGTAGCGAAGGTAAATTTGGTCTAATTGGTGAGCTAATGCTATTTTTTCTCCTTGGTAGTTGTTGTTGATGTGATCCTGATGTAGTTTTTGTACTACAAATCACTCCAGGTACCAAAATGCATGAGACAGATGATGGTTGAAGATACAATGCAAAATGATGTAGTTTTGGTGATGGAAGATACACTGCAAAATGAAGATGTTGTTTTGAATGAAGATGCAAAATGATGAACTGAAGATGTTGTTTTTAGAGCTGTTTTTCTTAGTTTTGGTGATCATGTAGTTTTGATTGTGATGTAAAAGATTGCAAATTGATGTTGTTTTTGGACTGGAGATGTTTTTTGAACTGAAGATGTTGTTTTTGGTGAACTGAAGATGTTGTTTTTGGTGTACTGAAGATGATTTCAAAGCTGTTTTAATTGAATTTTGCACTACATGGGCGCGCTCCATCAGACAGCCGTTTCATTGTGAGCAAAAAAATATGCGTGAGCGGGGACTCGAACCCACGACCGTGCGCTCGTTTCATTGTGTTTCTACCACTGGGCTAGAAAGAGGCTATTGGTCTTCTCCTCTATGTCATCTCTTTTAAAATCATCAAACTAGTCAAGTTTCAAACACACATCCCGCTGACAAGTGGGCCAGTCGACCCACTCGCTGACAAGTGGGCCATTTTGCTACTCTACCCAAGCTGCCAAAATATATGTGCGCGGCCAAAAAGTATGCGCGAGCGAGGGCTCGAACCCACGACCTGGCGCTTATTTTGCTGTGTTTCTACCACTGGACTAGGAAGAGGCTGTTGGTTTTGTAATCTATGCCCACCCTTTTCAACATATCAAACCAGTCACGTAGCAAACACAGAACTCGCTGCCAAGTGGACCCACTCCTCCTCTCCACTCGAACCGCTCCTCCTCTCCATTCTCCACTCGACCCACTCCTCCTCTCCGCCGCATCCCCTTCTCCTCCATCGACGGCGACGGCCTCACACCGCCGCCGACTCCTCCGTCGCCGACTCCCTCCTCTCTCTCCTGAGGTATGAATCCTTCCTCTCTCTCTCCCCTTCCTCTTAACTTAGTTTTCTGCTACTGGTTAGATTAGGATTCTTGCCGCCGCCTAGATTGGATTAGATTAGATAGGGATTTGGATTAGATTAGGGTTTGATTTGGTTAGGGTTTGATTCGTACTGGATTCGATTAGATTAGGGTTGGATTAGATTAGGGTTTGATTAGTGGGATATGAATCAAGACCAATACTCATGCGCTCGAGCGCGTCCCTGCTGCTACCACTGCTCGCTCGTGCCCGTACTCCGCAGAAGCCGTGGCTCTGCCTTTTCGTTCCATTAGTTTCCTCTCTAGCTAGCCGAAATCACTTTGAAGCTGTGAACCGAACGCGTGTGTTCTGAATCTTCTGAACTGGATGCTTGAAAGATAGTTTTTTCCTTCTAAAAAGATTTGCTTGCCTGTCCTTGCTGATAATTTGATAGCAGAGCAGTGCTGGTTGTCATATTTTTGTTCTGAAATTTGTGTGCTAATCTGGGCATCCACTGCTTTGTTGGGCTGAACATTATAACTCAAAATTCAAAACATATGCCATCACTTTGCGTCCAAAAGTATATCTATGGCTATACGCTTTCATGCTGCCCTATGTGCTTTCCAACATATATTTGAAGTGTAACTAGACTTTCGCAGTTGGATGTATTCTGAACATATGAGTTTATCTCCTGAACCCAGGTTACTTACTGAACATAGAGTAGCAAAATTGAAAGTATATATACTGTACTGTACTTTCAGTAATATAGATGCCAATCTCATTACCTTTTTCAGTTAGGAGGTAGTAAGGATTCAATTTTGTACAAATCTCATTTATAATAGATTTATAGATACGTTCAGTATGCCAATGTTCAGATATGGATGGGTTTAGATAGGGATATTTTCAGTCATTTATGCCAATGTTCAGATATGTTCATTTATAGATATGGAACAATGTCCAGTCCTATTTATAGCTATGTCCTGCTTAGAGTAGTGTCCTGTTTATAGATTTTGGTCCATTTATAGTAGATATGGTTCTAGCTGTTTTCTGGTCCATTTATAGTAGATTTTAGTGTTGTTGCTGTTGGTGGTCACCTGATGATGTTGCTGTTGTTATTCTTTTTGTGGTTACCTGATGGGTGCTGTTGATGTTGATGGGTGCACATGATGTTGTTATTCTTGTTCTGGTTACCTGATGGGTGCTGTTGATGTTTTCAGAGAAGTGAGATGGCTGGCTTGGAAGGTTTCGAGTTCATCGAGATCGTAATTGAGAAATCTTGCAGTAGGCAGGTATATTTATCATCCCTCATCTCTTTAATTATCATCACTCTGCTGTCTAGTGCTTGATTGGCACAATTAACCACTGCTTGACCCTTGCTGCAGAGGCTGCCTCACAAGTTTGCGAAGATGCTCGCCGGTCGTGAGCCCCACAAATTGAAGCTGCGGGATGCCGGCAGCGGGCTTCGCAGGCTGTGGGACGTGTTGTTGGTGTTCGATGGTGACGGCCACTGATGTCTACTACACAACCTTCTTCTTGTAGACGTTGTTGGGCCTCCAAGTGCAGTGGTTTGTAGGACAGTAGCAAATTTCCCTCAAGTGGATGACCTAAGGTTTATCAATCCATAGGAGGCGTAGGATGAAGATGGTCTCTCTCAAGCAACCCTGCAACCAAATAATAAAGAGTCTCTTGTGTCCCCAACACACCCAATACAATGGTAAATTGTATAGGTGCACTAGTTCGGTGAAGAGATGGTGATACAAGTGCAATATGGATGATAGATAAAGGTATTTGTAATCTGAAATTATAAAAACAGCAAGGTTACTAATGATAAAAATGAGCGTAAATGGTATTGCAATGATAGGAAATAAGGCCTAGGGTTCATACTTTCGCTAGTGTAAGTTCCCTCAACAATACTAACATAATTGGATCACATAAGATCACATAACTATCCCTCAACATGCAACAAAGAGTCACTCCAAAGTCACTAATAGCGGAGAACGAACGAAGAGATTATGGTAGGGTACGAAACGACCTCAAAGTTATTCTTTCCAATCAATCCGTTGGGATATTCCTATAAGTGTCACAAACAGCCCTAGAGTTCGTACTAGAATAACACCTTAAGACACAAATCAACCAAAACCCTAATGTCACCTAGATACTCCAATGTCACCTCAAGTATCCATGGGTATGATTATACGATATGCATCACACAATCTCAGATTCATCTATTCAACCAACACAAAGGACCTCAAAGAGTGCCCCAAAGTTCCTACTGGAGAATCACGACGAAAACGTGTGCCAACCCCTATGCATAGGTTCCCAATGTCACGAAACCCGCAAGTTGATCACCAAGACATACATCAAGTGTTCTCAAATCTTTAAAGACTCAATCCGATAAGATTTCTTCAAAGGGGAAACTCAATTCGTTACAAGAGAGAAGAGGGGGAGGAGAAACATAGGATCCAACTATAATAGCAAAGCTCGCCATACATCAAGATCGTGCCAAATCAAGAACACGAGAGAGAGAGAGATAAAACACATAGCTACTGGTACATACCCTCAGCCCCGAGGGTAAACTACTCCCTCCTCGTCATGGAGAGCGCCGTGATAATGAAGATGGCCACCGGTGAGGGATCCCCCCTCCGGCAGGCTGCCGGAACAGGGTCCCGATTGACTTTTGGTGGCTACGGAGGCTTCTGGCAGCGGAACTCCCGATCTAATCTCCGTTCTGGAAGTTTTTGGGTACATGGAGTTATATAGGCGGAAGAAGTACGTCAGGGGAGCCACGAGGGCCCCACGAGGTAGGGGGCGTGCCCTAGGGGGGTGGGCGCGCCCCCCACCCTCGTGGCTTCCTCGTTCCTTCCTTGACGTGGGGTCCAAGTCCATCGGGTGGCTTTCCTTCCAAAAATAACTTCTCTAGTTGATTTCGTTCCGTTTCGACTCCGTCTGATATTCCTTTTCTTTGAAACACTGAAATAGGCATATAACAGCAAATCTGGGTTGGGCCTCCGGTTAATAGGTTAGTCCCAAAACACTGAAATAGGCATATAATAGCAAATCTGGGTTCAAAAACACCATGTGCCGCATGTACTACCAGCACGACGATGATGCCAGTAAGCTCTCTGCCTCTCTTCTTCATGTCCTTTTGGCTTCCTCTACCTGCACGACGACAACACCCTGTTCACACTTTGTTGCATTTGGCCAGGCAATGGGAGCAGTAGCGGAGATGACGAGGAGCAGAGCAGGGATGACGAGGAGCAGAGCGGGGATGACGAGGAACAACCTGTTCTGGCTGACGACGACCCTGCTATGGTGGTGGCGGATGACGACCTTGCTATGGTGGTGGCTGACGATGACCCTGCTATGGTGGTGGCGGACAATGACCCTGCTATGGTGGTGGCTGATGATGACCTCGCGATTGTGGTGCCTAATGATGACCTCGCAATGGTGGTGCCTGACAATGACCTCGTGATGGTGGTGGCGCCTGCAATCCCACAGCTTGGTGACAGGACCATGCCAATTGTGGTAGAAGAGTACATCCGCGTTGGGATTCGCCACTCTGAGCGCATCAGGTTGATGAAGGAGAAGAAGGAGGAGTGAAAATGTTAAGAAATGAAGTGGCAATGTTAAGCATGTTAGGTTTAAGCTTGTTAGTGTAATGTGAACATGTCAATTTTAAGTATGTCATGTTTAATTTTGTGCATGCTCATGGATGCTGTATGAGAGTGTCATCTAAACATGTAAATTTCTTAATTATGAATATTTAGTTTGGTAATTGATGGCAATTGAATTTTTTTATGCATGCTCATGGATGAAAGATAAAATTACGGGTTTTTGTGCATGCTCATGTATGAAACAATATAAGTTTCATTTTTTGAATGCTAAAAACAAGACTCAAACCCTAGCCACGGACGACCGCCGTGACGAAATCAGCCGGTTTTTGAAAACACCATAAAAAATTCAAAAATTGTTTTTCATTTTTTGAATGCTAAAGACATGCATTTTTCGTGAAGAGGCTACAAGGAGGGTCACCCCAAATGGCGCCATTCCATGTCTATCTCAAAGTACACCCCATTTTACGGACGGCCGCCAAAAAGCATGCATTTCTGACCCTCGTACTACTCCCGGCCATTCAGACCACCTTCGGCCGATTCAGCTGGAACCGGCTGGAATTTGAACTGCGGGCCCTCCATAGCTTGCCTGTTATTTTTGCCAAAAATCATTTTTAGCTTCAAAGGTAGGCATTTCATCAAAGAATCGACAATAGATTGGTATGACTCAAACCCTAGACACGGACGACCGCCGCGACGAAATCGGCCGGTTTTTGAAAACACCGTATAAAATTCAAAAAATCAAAAAAATGGGAGACCTCCGCGCCACATCATCAAATGTGGCCTACCAACTAGCAAAAATACTAAACTTGCAATACCAGCGGTTTCTTAAAGAAGTGTTCTAAAAAATGACCTACCATGAACGAAGATTCATGGCTTTCAAGCCAAACTAGCAATGATATGGCCGCATCCGTTGAATAGTTTTTGGTAACATGCCCAAATTTGGCGCATGCCTCCGTCTTCTGATGGCAAACAATGTTGCCAAAGCGAGGTTCCAACCTGTTTACCAAAAAACATTTTTCATTTTTGAATGTTAAAGACATGCATTTTTCGTGAAGCGGCTACAAGGAGGGTCACCCCAACTGGCGCCATTCCATGTCTATCTCAAAGTAGACCCTATTTTACGGGCGGTCGCAAAAAAGCATGCATTTCCGACCCTCGTAGCTACTCCCGGCCATTCGGACCACCTTCCGCCGATTCAGCTGGAACCGGCTAGAATTTGAACTGCGGGTCCTCGATAGCTTGCCCGTTATTTTTGCCAAAAATCTTTTTTAGCTTCACAGGTAGGCATTTCATCAAAGAATCAACAACAGATTGGCACGACTCAAACCCTTGCCATGGACAGCCGCCGCGAGGAAATCGGCCGGTTTTTAAAACACCGTAAAAAATTTAAAAGAAAACAAAAAAATGGGAGACCTCCGCGTCACATCATCAAATATGGCCTACCAACTAGCAAAAATACTAAACTTGCAATACTGATGTTTTCTTGAGCTATTCCGTGTGATTTCAAAGGTAGGCATTTCATCAAAGAATCGACAACAAATTGGCACGACTCAAACCCTAGCCACGGACGACCGCCGCGACGAAATCGGCCGGTTTTTGAAAACACCGTAAAAAATTCAAAAAATGGGAGACCTCCGTGTCACATCATCAAATGTGGCCTACCAACTAGGAAAAATACTAAACTTGCAATACCAGCGTTTTCTTGAAAAAGTGTTCTAAAAAATGACCTACCATGAACGAAGATTCATGGCTTTCAAGCCAAACTATCAATGATATGGCCGCATCCGTTGAATAGTTTTTGGTAATATGCCCAAATTTGGCGCATGCCTCCGTCTTGTGATGGCAAACAATGTTGCCAAAGCGAGGTTCCAACCTGTTTTCCAAAAAAAATGTTTTTCATTTTTTGAATGCTAAAGCTATGCATTTTTCGTGAAGCGGCTACAAGGAGGGTCACCCCAAATGGCGCCATTCCATGTCTATCTCAAAGTAGACCCTATTTTACGGACGGTCGCAAAAAGCTTGCATTTCCGACCCTCGTAGCTACTCCCGGCCATTCAGACCACCTTCGACCGATTCAGCTGGAACCAGCTGGAATTTGAACTGCGGGTCCTCCATAGCTTGCCCGTTATTTTTGCCAAAAATCATTTTTAGCTTCACAGGTAGGCATTTCATCAAAGAATCGACAACAGATTGGCACGACTCAAACCGTAGCCACGGACGACCGCCGCGACGAAATCGGCCGGTTTTTGGAAACACCGTAAAAAATTCAAAAAAAGGGAGACCTCCGCATCACATCATCAAATGTGGCCTACCAACTAGCAAATATACTAAACTTGCAATCCCGGCGTTTTCTTGAAAAAGTGTTCTCAAAAACAACCTACCATGAACGAATATTCATGGCTTTCAAGCCAAACTAGCAATGATATGGCCGCATCCGTTGAATAGTTTTTGATAATATGCCCAAATTTGGCGCATGCCTCCGTCTTGTGATGGCAAACAATGTTGCCAAAGCGAGGTTCCAACCTGTTTACCAAAAAAACGGTTTTTCATTTTTTTGAATGCTAAAGACACGCGTTTTTCGTGAAGCGGCTGCAAGGTGGGTCACCCCAAACGGCGCCATTCCATGTCTATCTGAAAGTAGACCCAATTTTACGTACGGTCACCAAAAAGCATGCATTTCCGACCCTCGTAGCTACTCCTGGCCATTCTGACCACCTTCGGCCGATTCAACTGGAACCGGCTGGAATTTGAACTGCGGGTCCTCCATAGCTTGTCCGTTATTTTTGCCAAAAATATTTTTTAGCTTCACAGGTAGGCATTTCATCAAAGAATCGACAACAAATTGGCACGACTCAAACCCTAGGCACGGACGACCGCCGCGACGAAATCGGCCGGTTTTTGAAAACACCGTAAAAAATTCAAAGGAAGGGAGACCTCCGCGTCACATCATCAAATGTGGCCTACCCACTAGCAAAAATACTAAACTTGCAATACCGGCGTTTTCTTGAAAAAGTGTTCGGAAAAACAACCTACCATGAACGAAGATTCATGGCTTTCAAGCCAAACTAGCAATGATATGGCCGCATCCGTTGAATAGTTTTTGGTAATATGCCCAAATTTGGCGCATGCCTCCGTCTTGTGATGGCAAACAGTGTTGCCAAAGCGAGGTTCCAACCTATTTACCAAAAAAACATTTTTCATTTTTTGAATGCTAAAGACATGCATTTTTCGTGAAGTGGCTACAAGGAGGGTCACCCCAAACGGCGCCATTCCATGTCTATCTCAAAGTAGACCCTATTTTACGGACGGTCGCAAAAAAGCATGCATTTCCGACCCTCGTAGCTACTCCCGGCCATTCAGACCACCTTCGGCCGATTCAGTTGGAACCAGCTGGAATTTGAACTGCGGGTCCTCCATAGCTTGCCCGCTATTTTTGCCAAAAATCATTTTTAGCTTCACAGGTAGGCATTTCATCAAAGAATTGACAATGGACGACCGCCGCGACGAAATCGGCCGGTTTTTGGAAACACCGTAAAAAATTCAAAAAAAGGGAGACCTCCGCGTCACATCATCAAATGTGGCCTACCAACTAGCAAAAATACTAAACTTGCAATACCGGCGTTTTCTTGAAAAAGTGTTCTCAAAAACAACCTACATTGAACGAAGATTCATGGCTTTCAAGCCAAACTAGCAATGATATGGCCGCATCCGTTGAATAGTTTTTGATAATATGCCTAAATTTGGCGCATGCCTCCATCTTGTGATGGCAAACAATGTTGCCAAAGCGAGGTTCCAACCTGTTTACCAAAAAAACCGTTTTTCATTTTTTTGAATGCTAAAGACACGCGTTTTTCGTGAAGCGGCTACAAGGTGGGTCACCCCAAACGGCGCCTGTCGGTGTCAAAACCGGCGGATCTCGGGTAGGGGGTCCCGAACTATGCGTCTAGGCCGGATGGTAACAGGAGGCAGGGAACATGATGTTTTACCTAGGTTCGGGCCCTCTTGATGGAGGTAAAACCCTACGTCCTGCTTGATTAATATTGATGATATGGGTAGTACAAGAGTAGATCTACCACGAGATCAAGGAGGCTAAACCCTAGAAGCTAGCCTTACAGTATGATTGTCTACGGACTACAACCCTCCGGTTTATATAGACACCGGATAGGGTTAGAGTTACATAGACTCAGTTACAATGGTAGGAGATCTTGAATATCCGCATCGCCAAGCTTGCCTTCCACGCCAAGGAAAGTCCCATCCGGACACGGGACGAAGTCTTCAATCTTGTATCTTCATAGTCCAGGAGTCCGGCTGAAGGTATAGTCCGGCTACCCAAACACACCCTAATACAGGACTCCCTCAGTAGCCCCCGAACCAGGCTTCAATGACGACGAGTCCGGCACGCAGATTGTTCGGCATTGCAAGGCGGGTTCTTCTCCAAATCTTGTGTACCTATAGGAATAATGTCCGATTTTTCTAATGTAGTGTTCCTCGGCTTCCACGCCCAATAATGGCCGTCTTCCACATGTCAAACGAATGCAAAAAGCTGGGGCGTTTTTACATCCACACCCCTAGCCGTATAAATGAGCCGCCTATTTAACGGGATGGGGATTTAGGTCCAAACCACATCTTCTCCTTTCCGCGAGTTATCATCAGAGCGCTTCTAGCAAAGGTCCATTCCAAGATGACCAGCCGTCGCAGCTCCTCCCCTCGCCCCTCCGGTTCCAAACCCGGGGACTGGGAGAGTTGCATCATCCCGCATAGCGAGTTAGTGTCGCTTCAGGCCAAGGGATTTCTCCCTCAGGCATACATGGTCCCGGTCCGAGCCGGTCTCGCCACCTACAATGGCGGAAAACAAGCGGAGAGCACCCCCAATCCTTCTAAAGGAGAGCGGGTGTGCCTCGTCCCCTATCTAATAAGGGGACTGGGATTTCCAATTCATCCATTTCTCCGCGGGCTTCTGGAGTTCTACGGCCTCCAGCTGCACAATCTCACGCCCGCCTCCGTATTGAATATTGCGGGTTTCGTCGCCCTTTGCGAGCTATTTTTAGGCGTTGAGGCTCATTTCGCGCTGTGGAAGAGGTTATTCTGCCTGGTGCCCCGTTCTCGAGAGGTGTCTATATACCAAGTGGGCGGAGCCGAAGTATGGCGCATCGCCGGGACCGGATATCTATCCGGAACCCCAAAGAAGGCGTCCGAGGACTGGCCTTCGGAATGGTTTTACATAGATGACGTCCCGCTACCGGACCCTATCCGGGTCGGTCTCCCTGAGTTCAACAGTGACCCATTGAAGAAACGCTTGAGCTGGCGTCTGCAGAGCTCTCAGAAAGAAAGCGACAGAGACGTCCGTTACCTGATGGGTCGGATAAGACTGTTGGCTCATTCCGGACTAACCATGATTGGAGTCATGGCCGCATGCATTATGCGGGGGGTGTAGCCGCTTCAATATAGAGGCCACCCCATGTGGGATTTCAACGGGGAGGATGACGCCACTCGTTACGGTCGTAAGGGGCCGGCCTCAGCTGCCGCCCTAGTAAAGATCTTATCCTCTTTGTACAAGAGAGAAAAGGAGGAATTCCTAGGCGTCAATCCGCAGGCCGGATTTACTATGTACGATCCTCCAAGTTGGGTAAGTGAATAATTGCGCTTGCCCGTTTGTTTTATACTCCCACGGTTAGATATGTAGTCTAACGACTTCAGTGCAGGAACTGCGACAGGAGGTAAGGGATATAAACAGCCGCCCTCCACAGCCCGAGGACCCAGAATGGTCCCTCGATCCGAACTCTGAAGAGGACCCGGACATATCGGTGGAGCTTATCGATGGGGTGTTCCATGAGCTAAGCAAGGACAATACCTTGGTAGCCATCACGGCTGATTACCCAGGGTTAGTCCCGGCCTCCCAGGTGACAGAAGCCAGAGTCTCATTCCCTTGAGAGAGATTCCACTCTCACGTATTCCGGTGTTTCTGACAACAACCGTGTTTTGCAGGGGAGATTTCCGAGGCAGGAGGCCGAACCTGCGGCGGCTAGCCAACGAGGGGCCGCAGGACCCCGTGGGGTAAAAAGGAATGCAGTCCGGACTGAGATGCCGGCGCAAAGGTATAGCGCACCCTTTGTTTCCCTGGTGTTATTCTGTCAGGGCATATTAACGTTCGTGCTATCCCCAGAACGAAGAGACCTCGCCGGACTGCATCCGGAGAGGTTGCCAATCGCGCCCCTACCAGCCAGGCTCCAACGTCTGGCCAGGAAGTGGAGGCGAGCACAAGGCACGCACCGGACGCTCCTCCGACAGAGGATGCGGACAGGCTGTCTGCCACAAATACTGAAGTGGAGAGTGCCATGAACCACAGGCGTCGGCGGACAGTTCTACGCGACGCTTGTTTCTCCCAAGAGGCTTTAGATGCCTTTAATTCGGGAGATGCGTACCTCCGTGCCGCTCAAAATGGTTTAGCCAGAGCCACAGAGCAGTATGTAAAAGACATACGGGTAAGAAAATTTTGGTCAAATATAGATATACCAGTATCCCCCGAGACTTGAAACAGTTAGAGCAACTGATTTAAGGATCATTGAATAAGCAGGTTCTTACAGAGAAGAATACCGTACTATCCCAGGAGCTGGAAAAGTGCAAGGCCCAACTAGAGGCCGCACTAGCCGCAGCAGGGGAGCCCAAAGAGACACCCTCAGGTAAGATACGCTTCGAAAGATTAGTATTGTGCGGTGTGGGTGCAAATCTGACAAATCATGTTGCAGATGGCACCGGACTCAATCCGGAAAAGCAACAGCTCTTACGCCGGCTAAAGGCCGGTGAGAGTACGTTGACAAAGGTGAGGCGAGAGAAGAATGATCTTCAGGATGCCAACACCAGGCTGGACGTCGAACTTAAAGATGTTCGTGGCCAGCTGTCGGACTCCACGAGGGAGAATCAGCGGCTTCGACGCGGCATATTCAGTAAGTGTTTTGAACGAACTTTGAAAAAAAAGAGTTCGGCGAGGAAGTTGACTAATAGAGTAATGTCTGTAGGTATTCTCATAGGTGTTCCTACGGAGGAGATGCCCGGTTCTACAGCTGACCTTCTTCCCGAACTCATGCAACTGCACGAGCGAATTCGGCAGGCGATGCGGGGTGTTGCGCAAGCCTTATGGCCTGCCCACTCCATGCCCAAGGGCCTTGGAGAGCTTGCGGAGAAGCTGAAGGGAGCTCGGCGGTGCTTCCGGTTGTGGAAGATATCGGCCTGCCGACAAGGCGCTAGGGAAGCCTGGGCCATGGTGAAGACCCGTTTTACGAAGTCTGACCCAAACCACATGGCCGAGGTCAGACCAGTGGGGCCTGACGGGAAGGAGATCCCTGTGAGCTTAATATACGGCCAAGTAGAGTTGGCCGCGAAGTATTCCCAGCAGGACTGTAAATTAGACAGCCTGTTAGATGGTATAGAAGAGGAATACAATCAGTCAGAATGACTATGTAATTTTGAATTGACATGTGTAATGCCTTCTAGCCGGATTGTAGATTGTTTGTCGTTGCCGACCTTTTCACTTCAACCTCGGGACCTGACGGTCCGGAGTGTGTCCGAATACCATAGCGGTTATATAAGAACCGTGGTATGTCTGGAGACCAGGCTAGGGGTCATTAGTGCTTTATCAGACAAGTGCCCAACTAGTTATGTTATATTACATGGTCAGTAAGAAACATCTTCCAGAGAGAATAGTTCCGTTAGGGGTTCCTTTCGCTGGGAGGCATGCCCTAAAGTGCATGTCCGGACTGCGTAAAAAGACGCAGAAAAAAGCATCTGGGGGCGCATAAAATGAGTAAAAAGATCATCTTTTATCTCACCGACCGAATATTCCCTTAAGAACGCTAGCTTTCGGCTTCACCCAGTCTGAGGTACACATCCGGCTGACCTGGCAGTAACAATCGCAGAGGTGCTCCCTTTACCGCCTAGCCTAACAATCGGGAACGTAGGGGTAAGCACAGGAGCCAGGCAACCCAGCTTGGCCAAAACTTAAGTCATATCAATGCATATAATGGTGAAGAAAAAGGTACATGCAGAAGTTTGACACATGTGTTGGGCGTGAAGCCCGTATAAATAAGCTTCTGTTAAAGAAGCCCCCAGGTTTAATGAGCGCGAGTGGCGCGTCACTAGATGAGCCTTTAAGGGATATAAAAGAAAAGAGGGGAAGGAGAGAAATGTAAGACAGAAAAATGCAAAAAATGGACAGAGGAAGGAGACGAACACAGAGTCCTGCGCTAGGCATAGAATCTTCGGAGACGGGTGGCATTCCACGGGTTCGGCTCGAGTCGGTTATCCGACGCATCTCGCAGGCGGTACGCCCCGCCAGTCAGGACTTGGTCGATTATGAATGGACCTTCCCACTTGGGCTTGAGTTTGTCCTTTTTCTTATCCGGCAGGCGTAGAACTAGTTCGCCAACATTGTAATTTTTGGCCCGTACTTCTCTGCTTTGATATCTTCGGGCCTGCTGTTGATAAAATGCGGAACGGGCTTTTGCCACGTCACGCTCCTCCTCCAGGGCGTCCAAGTTGTCCTGCCGATCGAGCTCGGCTTCTCTTTCTTCGTACATGCGCACTCTAGGTGAGTCATGAATTATGTCGCAGGGCAGAACTGCCTCTGTGCCGTACACCATAAAAAATGGTGTGTAACAAGTGGTGCGATTTGGCGTGGTCCGCAGCCCCCATAGCAGGGAGTCGAGCTCCTTTACCCAGTGCGTGTTAGATTCCTTGAGGGACCGCACCAGTCTGGGTTTAATGCCGCTCATGATTAGACCATTTGCATGTTTGACCTGGCCGTTGGTTTGTGGGTGATAGACGGAAGCATAATCGAGCTTGATGCCCATGTTTTTGCACCAGAGTTTTACCTCGTCGGCGGTAAAGTTTGTACCGTTATCGGTTATGATGCTGTGGGGGACGCCATAACGGTGTACAACCCCGGATATGAAGTCTATCACAGGTCCGGATTCAGCCGTTTTAACAGGCTTGGCTTCTATCCATTTGGTGAATTTATCCACCATGACCAGTAAGTATTTTTTCCTATCGGTCCCACCTTTAAGGGGTCCGACCATGTCAAGCCCCCAGACCGTAAAAGGCCAGGTGACGGGTATAGTTTGGAGTGCGGTGGGTGGCATATGGCTTTGGTTGGCAAAAAGTTGGCAACCAGCGCATCGTTGGACTAGGTCCTGAGCGTCTGCCCGGGCCGTCGGCCAATAAAAGCCTGTACGGAAAGCCTTGCTAACAAGGGACCGAGCAGCGGCGTGGTGACCACCGAGTCCGGCATGAATTTCAGCCAGAAGGTTCCGCCCTTCCTCTTCGGAGATGCACCTTTGAAGGACTCCGGTAGTGCTTTTCTTATAAAGCTCTCCCTCATGGACTCTATAGGCTTTAGATCGCCGCTCTATGCAGCGGGCCTCGTTTTGGTCCTCCGAGAGTTCCTGCCTAGTAAGGTAGGCTAGGAATGGTTCTGTCCACGGGGCGATGACCGCCATTATTACGTGGGCTGAAGGTGTAATTTCATTGGCAGAGCCTCCAATTGTGTCAGATTGTTCGGCGTCGAGTGGTGCGGCTGGGTCCGGGCTGTTATTTGCGGGTTCCCCCTCCCATGCTACGGATGGCTAGAACAATCTTTCCAAAAAGATGTTGGGGGGGGACTGCACCCTGTTTTGCTCCGATGCGTGTCAGGACGTCCGCTGCTTGATTGTTTTCTCGGGCTATATGGTGATACTCCAACCCTTTGAACCGAGCTGACATTTTTAGGATGGCGTTGCGGTAAGCTGCCATTTTTGGGTCCTTGGCGTCGAAGTCTCCATTTATTTGGGATATCACGAGGTTTGAATCCCCGCGTACCTCTAGGCGCTGGATACCCATGGATACTGCTATCCGGAGACCATGTAGGAGGGCCTCATATTCGGCTGCATTGTTGGAATCCATGTACATGATCTGGAGCACATATTGGACTGTGTCTCCTGTGGGGGACGTCAGGACGACGCCAGCCCCCAGTCCGGCCAACATTTTGGAGCCGTCGAAATGCATAATCCAGTTTGAATATGTGCCGTACTCTTTAGGGAGCTCGGCCTCCGTCCATTCTGCGACGAAGTCAGCCAAAACTTGTGATTTAATAGCTCGCTGTGGCTTATAGGTTATATCGAACGGGAGAAGCTCGATGGCCCATTTTGCAATCCGGCCCGTTGCGTCGCGGTTGTTGATAATATCGTTGAGTGGTACTTCCGAGGCTACTGTTATGGAACACTCTTGAAAGTAGTGTCGTAGCTTTCGGGATGCCATGAATACCGCGTATGCAATCTTTTGATAATGCGGGTACCGTGATTTGCATGGAGTGAGGACAGTGGATACGTAGTAGACCGGCCTTTGAAGGGGGAATTTGTGTCCATCCGTTTCCCGCTCGACAACGAGCACTGCGGTGACTACTTGATGTGTTGCTGCAATGTACAATAACATTGGTTTGCCGGTGTTCGGCGCGGCCAGGACTGGGTTTGTTGCCAATATGGCTTTTATTTCATCAAGTCCGGCCGTGGCGGCCTCCGTCCACTCGAAGTGTTCGGTGCGCTGAAGGAGGCAATAGAGGGGTAGTGCCTTTTCTCCCAAGCGGGAGATGAAGCGGCTTAAAGCCGCCACGCACCCGGTTAATTTTTGTATTTGTTTAAGGTCCTTTGGGATATCCAATTGTGACAAAGCTCGGATCTTGGCTGGGTTTGCTTCAATTCCTCTACCGGATACAATGAAGCCCAAGAGCTTTCCGGCTGGGACGCCGAAGACGGATTTTTCTGGGTTGAGCTTGATGTCATATTGTCGGAGGTTATCGAATGTAAGCCTCAAGTCGTTTACTAGGGATTCGACATGTCTTGATTTGACGACCACACCAGCCACATACACCTCCACTGTTTTGCCGATCTGGTTTGCCAGACATGTCTGGATCATTCGCCGATATGTTGCGGCGGCGTTTTTCAGCCCGAAGGGCATTGTGTTGAAGCAGAATGGGCCGTATGGTGTGATGAATGCTGTTGTAGCTTGGTCTGATTCTGCCATCTTGATTTGATGGTAACCGGAGTATGCGTCGAGGAAACACAACAAATCGTGTCCTGCGGTGGCATCGATAATTTTATCGATGCGGGGGAGGGGGAAGGGATCCTTTGGGCAAGCCTTGTTAAGGTCTTTAAAATCGACACACAGGCGCCAGGATTTGTCCTTCTTTGGTACCATCACCAGGTTTGCTAGCCAGTCCGGATGTTTTATGTCTCTGATGAATCCGGCCTCCAATAGCTTGGCTAGCTCCTCTCCCATAGCATGTCTCTTGGGTTCGGAAAAACGCCGAAGGGCTTGTT
This sequence comes from Triticum urartu, assembly GCF_003073215.2. Taxonomy (NCBI): domain Eukaryota; kingdom Viridiplantae; phylum Streptophyta; class Magnoliopsida; order Poales; family Poaceae; genus Triticum; species Triticum urartu. The sequence continues at coordinate 216,317,611 of NC_053026.1, forward strand.
TGACAGGATTAAATCCTTTTAGGATATTTAAGCTGTGTTCGGCCAGCCTGCGTGGGATCCCTAGCGTGTCTGAAGGGTGCCAGGCGAAGATGTCCCAGTTCTCTCGTAGGAACTCTCGCAGTGCGGCGTCTGCATCAGGGTTCAGTCGTGCCCCGATTGAAGCTGTTTTATTGGGGTCCATTGGATGGACCTGGAATTTGACTATTTCGTCGGCTGGCTTGAAGGATGTGGATTTGGATCTCTTATCGAGTATCACATCATCCCTGTTAACCGTGGAGCGCAGCGCAGTCAGTTCCTCGGCCGCTAAGGCTTCGGATAGCGCCTCAAGGGCTAATGCGGCCGTCTTGTTTTCGGCGCGGAGTGCTATGTCCGGATCACTAGCTAGAGTGATAATTCCATTCGGCTCAGGCATCTTAAGCTTCATGTACCCGTAATGGGGTATTGCTTGGAAGATTGTGAATGCTTCCCGCCCTAGTAAAGCGTGATATCCGCTCTTAAACGGGGCCACCTGAAACGTGACTTCTTCGGACCTATAATTATCCGGCGTGCCGAACACCACATCTAGTGTGATTTTTCCTGTGCAGCGTGCTTCCCGACTGGGGATTATTCCTCTAAAGGTTGTGCTGCTTCGCTCGACGCGGTTCCAGTCTATTTCCATTTTTTGAAGGGTTTCCTCATAAATGAGGTTCAGTCCGCTGCCTCCATCCATGAACACCTTGGTGAGGCAAAAGCCATCCACTATGGGACTGAGGACCAATGCGGCTGGTGCTCGGGCTGTTCGGAATCTAGGTATATCACTTGCGTTGAAGGTAATGGCAGTGTCGCTCCATGGATTTATTGTTGCAACTTGATAGACTTCGGCGAGCCTGCGGAGTGTTCTTTTTCGCACATTGTTTGATGCGAAAGTCTCGAAAACTGTGAGAACGGTACTGCTGTCCTTGGGCTGGCTTTCTGCGGCCTTCGGAATTAAGAGGTCCTCGCCAATTTTGGCCACCTGCCGGAGTATCCAACATGCTCTATGGCTGTGAGTTGGTGTGGCGTCCTTTGTACTGTGAATTCTACAGGGTCCATCAAGCCATCTTTCCAGTACGGTTCCATGCCCTGTAGAGGGTTTTGGATTTTTGGTATTTATCCCGGGTGTCCTGTGATGATGCACCCTCTTAGTTCGAACGGGATTACTATTCAAGGCCGGATTATCCCAAAAATTTATTTCGGTTTTCCAGGCGCTTTCCATCGCACAGTATTTTTGTACTATAGACGCCAAGTCAGCGAAGCGTGTGATATCACGACGACTTACGGCGTTAAGGATTCCCTTGTCCGTGCAATTATCGCAAAAAATTGAGATTGCGTCTTCCTCGCGGCAATCCTTTATCCTGTTCATAACCAGGAGGAATCTGGCCCAGTAATGATGTACTGTTTCCTTGGGCCTCTGCTTGATTTGGGAGAGATCGCTTATGATTGGGTGGGCGGGTGTCGTTGAATATGAAACCTCACCCAATCCAAGATTCGGAGGCCGAAGAGTTTCCGAACTCTAAAGTTCGGATTCTTGGATGTTGTCAAGTGAATCTGGCCCGTTGCCTGATCCTAAGCTCAGGTCTTGCGTTATATCTCCCCCTCCGCGGGTATCCGGCTTGGAGGGGTCGGGAATTCGGACGTAGCTAGTCCTTAAAATAGATGAAGGGTCGCCGCACAGCGTCTGTACCACGGCAACGTGGTGGGTGACTTGGGGAGAGTTAATTTCTCTTAGATCGGGTTTAAGCCCAACCTGGTCGTAATCTGCAGCGACCCCCAGGGCGGCGATGCGATCCAAGAGCTCGTTTACGAAAGAGAGCTCCATTGGATCTAGCTGCTCGACGAGCTCCGAGCTGACATGTAGGTTGCTTTTGATGACCCGAGAGGTCACCGTCGACGCAACAGCCGAACAGGCGGTCTTGAGGAAACCACCTAGCCGGAGGGTTTGGCTGACAGCCAAGGCTCCCTTAGCAACGGCACCGTCTTTAAAGATGGGAGGAGGCATCCTTCCTGATTGTGACGGCACAGAGGAACTCTCAACAAGAGCACCAATGTCGGTGTCAAAACCGGCGGATCTCGGGTAGGGGGTCCCGAACTGTGCGTCTAGGCCGGATGGTAACAGGAGGCAGGGAACACGATGTTTTACCCAGGTTCGGGCCCTCTTGATGGAGGTAAAACCCTACGTCCTTCTTGATTAATATTGATGATATGGGTAGTACAAGAGTAGATCTACCACGAGATCAAGGAGGCTAAACCCTAGAAGCTAGCCTACGGTATGATTGTTGTATATGGAGTTGATTGCCTACGGACTACAACCCTCCGGTTTATATAGACACCGGATAGGGTTAGGGTTACATAGAGTCGGTTACAATGGTAGGAGATCTTGAATATCCGCATCGCCAAGCTTGCCTTCCACGCCAAGGAAAGTCCCATCCGGACACGGGACGAAGTCTTCAATCTTGTATCTTCATATTCCAGGAGTCCGGCTGAATGTATAGTCCGGCTACCCAAACACCCCCTAATCCAGGACTCCCTCAGCGCCATTCCATGTCTATCTCAAAGTAGACCCTATTTTACGTACGGTCGCCAAAAAGCATGCATTTCCGACCCTCGTAGCTACTCCTGGCCATTCTGACCACCTTTGGCCGATTCAGCTGGAACCAGCTGGAATTTGAACTGCGGGTCCTCCATAGCTTGCCCGTTATTTTTGCCAAAAATATTTTTTAGCTTCACAGGTAGGCATTTCATCAAAGAATCGACAACAAATTGGCATGACTCAAACCCTAGCCACGGACGACCGCTGCGATGAAATCGGCCGTTTTTTGAAAACACCATAAAAAATTTAAAAGAAAACAAAAAAATGGGAGACCTCTGCGTCACATCATCAAATGTGGCCTACCAACTAGCAAAACTGCTAAACTTGCAATATCGATGTTTTCTTGAGCTATTCGCTGTGATTTCAAAGGTAGGCATTTCATCAAAGAATTGACAACAAATTGGCTTGACTCGAACCCTAGCTAGGGACGACCGCCGCGACGAAATCGGCCGGTTTTTGTAAACACCATAAAAAATTCAAAAAATAAAAAAATGGGAGACCTCCGCGTCACATCATCAAATGTGGCCTACCAACTAGCAAAAATACTAAACTTGCAATACCGGCGTTTTCTTGAAAAAGTGTTCTCAAAAACAACCTACCATGAACGAAGATTCATGGCTTTCAAGCCAAACTAGCAATGATATGGCCGCATCCGTTGAATAGTTTTTGGTAATATGCCCAAATTTGGCGCATCCCTCCGTCTTGTGATGGCAAACAATGTTGCCAAAGCGAGGTTCCAACCTGTTTACAAAAAAACGTTTTTCATTTTTTGAATGCTAAAGACATGCATTTTTCGTGAAGCGGCTACAAGGAGGGTCACCCCAAACGGCGCCATTCCATGTCTATCTCAAAGTAGACCCTATTTTATGGACGGTCGCAAAAAAGCATGCATTTCCGACCGCCGTAGCTACTCCCGGCCATTCAGACCACCTTAGGCCGATTCAGCTGGAACCGGCTGGAATTTGAACTGCGGGTCCTCCATAGCTTGCCCGTTATTTTTGCCAAAAATCATTTTTAGCTTCTAAGGTAGGCATTTCATTAAAGAATCGACAACAGATTGGCACGACACAAACCCTAGCCACGGACGACCGCCGCGACAAAATCGGCCGGTTTTTGAAAACACCGTAAAAATTCAAAAAAAGGGAGACCTCCGCGTCACATCATCAAATGTGGCCTACCAACTAGCAAAAATACTAAACTTGCAATACCGGCATTTTCTTGAAAAAGTGTTCTCAAAAACAACCTACCATGAACGAAGATTCATGGCTTTCAAGCCAAACTAGCAATGATATGGCCACATCCGTTGAATAGTTTTTGATAATATGCCCAAATTTGGCGCATGCCTCCATCTTGTGATGGCAAACAATGTTGCCAAAGCGAGGTTCCAACCTGTTTACCAAAAAAACTGTTTTTCATTTTTTTGAATGCTAAAGACACATGTTTTTCGTGAAGCGGCTACAAGGAGGGTCACCCCAAACGGCGCCATTCTATGTCTATCTCAAAGTAGACCCTATTTTACGTACGGTCGCCAAAAAGCATGCATTTCCGACCCTCGTAGCTACTCCCGGCCATTCAGACCACCTTCGGCTGATTCAGCTGGAACCGGCTGGAATTGGAACTGCGGGTCCTCCATAACTTGCCTGTTATTTTTGCCAAAAATCATGTTTAGCTTCACAGGTAGGAATTTCATCAACGAATCGACAACAGATTGGCACGACTGAAACCCTAGCCACGGACGACCGCCGTGAAGAAATCGACCGATTTTTGAAAACACCATAAAAATTAAAAAAAATCAAAAAAATGGGAGACCTATGCGTCACATTAACAAATGTGGCCTACCAACTAGCAAAAATACTAAACTTGCAATACCGGCGTTTTCTTGAAAAATTGTTCTGAAAAACGACCTACCATGAACGAAGATTCATGGCTTTCAATTCATGGCTTTCAAGCCAAACTAGCAATGATATGGCCGCATCCGTTGAATAGTTTTTGATAATATATGCCCAAATTTGGCGCATGCCTCCATCTTGTGATGGCAAACAATGTTGCCAAAGCGAGGTTCCAACTTGTTTACCAAAAAAACGGTTTTCCTTTTTTGAATGCTAAAAACATGCGTTTTTCGTGAAGCGGCTGCAAGGAGGGTCACCCCAAACGGCGCCATTCCATGTCTATCTCAAAGTAGACCCTATTTTACGTACAGTCGCCAAAAAGCATGCATTTCCGACCCTCGTAGCTACTCCCGGCCATTCAGACCACCTTCGGCCGATTCAGCTGCAACCGGCTGGAATTTGAACTGCGGGTCCTCCATAGCTTGCCCGTTATTTTTGCCAAAAATCTTTTTTAGCTTCACATGTAGGCATCTCATCAAAGAATCTACAACAAATTGGCACGACTCAAACCGTAGCCACGGACGACCGCCGCGACGAAATTGGCTAATTTTTTAAAACACCGTAAAATTTTTAAAAGAAAACAAAAGAATGGGAGACCTCCGCATCACATCATCAAATGTGGCCTACCAACTAGCAAATATACTAAACTTGCAATACCAGTGTTTTCTTGAAAAAGTGTTCTAAAAAATGACCTACCATGAACGAAGATTCATGGGTTTCAAGCCAAACTAGCAATGATATGGCCGCATCCGTTGAATAGTTTCTGGTAATATGGCCAAATTTGGCGCATGCCTCCGTCTTGTGATGGCATACAATGTTGCCAAAGCGAGGTTCCAACTTGTTTACCAAAAAAACGTTTTTCATTTTTTGAATGCTAAAGACATGCATTTGTCATGAAGCGGCTACAAGGAGGGTCACCCCAAACGGCGCCATTCCATGTCTATCTCAAAGTAGACCCTATTTTACGGATGGTAAAAAAAAACATGCATTTCCGACCGTCGTAGCTACTCCCAGCCATTCAGACCACCTTAGGCCGATTCAGCTAGAACCGGCTGGAATTTGAACTGCGGGTTCTCCATAGCTTGCCCGTTATTTTTGCGAAAAATCATTTTTAGCTTCTAAGGTAGGCATTTCATCAAAGAATCGACAACAGATTGGCACGACTCATGAAGGAAATATGCCCTAGAGGCAATAATAAAGTTATTATTTCCTTATATCATGATAAATGTTTATTATTCATGCTAGAATTGTATTAACCAGAAACATAATACATGTGTGAATACATAGACAAACAAAGTGTCACTAGTATGCCTCTACTTGACTAGCTCGTTAATCAAAGATGGTTATGTTTCCTAACCATGAACAATGAGTTGTTATTTGATTAACGGGATCACATCATTAAGTGAATGATCTGATTGAAATGACCCATTCCATTAGCTTAGCACCCGATCGTTTAGTATGTTGCTATTGCTTTCTTCATGACTTATACATGTTCCTATGACTATGAGATTATGCAACTCCTGTTTGCTGGAGGAACACTTTGTGTGCTACCAAACGTCACAACGTAACTGGGTGATTATAAAGGAGCTCTACAGGTGTCTCCAAAGGTACATGTTGGGTTGGCGTATTTCGAGATTAGGATTTGTCACTCCGACTGTCGGAGAGGTATCTCTGGGCCCTCTCAGTAATGCACATCACTTAAGCCTTGCAAGCATTGCATCTAATGAGTTAGTTGCGGGATGATGTATTACAGAACGAGTAAAGAGACTTGCCATTAACGAGATTGAACTAGGTATTGGAATACCGACGATCGAATCTCGGGCAAGTAACATACCGATGACAAAGGGAACAACGTATGTTGTTATGCGGTTTGACCGATAAAGATCTTCGTAGAATATGTAGGAGCCAATATGAGCACCCAGGTTCTGCTATTGGTTATTGACCGGAGACATGTCTCGGTCATGTCTACATTATTCTCGAACCCATAGGGTGTGCACGCTTAAGGTTACGATGACAGTTATATTATGAGTTTATACATTTTGATGTACCGAAGTTTGTTCGGAGTCCCGGATATGATCACGGACATGACGAGGAGTGTCGAAATGGTCGAGACATAAAGATTGATATATTGGAAGCCTATGTTTGGATATCGGAAGTGTTCCGGGTGAAATCGGGATTTTACCGGAGTACCGGGAGGTTACCGGAACCCCCTGGGAGCTATATGGGCCTTAATGGGCCATAGTGGAAGAATAGGAGAGGCAGCCAGGGTTTGGGCCGCGCGCCCCTCCCCCCTAGTCCGAATTGGACAAGGAGAGAGGGGGCCGGCGGCCTCCTCCTTCTCTCTCTCTCTTTTCCACCTCATGAATCCTATTCCAACTAGGATTGGGGGAGAAGTCCTACTCCCGCAGGGAGTAGGACTCCTCCTGGCGCGCCCCTCATGGCCGGCCGGCCTCCCCCCTTTAGTCCTTTATATACGGAGGCAGGGGAACCCTAGAGACACACAAGTTGATCCACGTGATCTATTCCTTAGCCATGTGTGGCGCCCCCAGCCACCATAGTCCTCGATAATATTGTAGCGGAGTTTAGGCGAAGCCCTGCTGCAGTAGTACATCAAGATCGTCACCACGCCGTCGTGCTGACGGAACTCTTCCCCGACACTTTGCTGGATTGGAGTCCGGGGATCGTCATCGAGCTGAACGTGTGCTAAAACTCGGAGGTGTCGTAGTTTCGATGCTTGATCGGTCGGCCCGTGAAGACGTATGACTACATCAACCAAACGCTTCCGTTGTCGATCTACTAGGTATGTAGATCACACTCTCCCCTCTCGTTGCTATGCATCACCATGATCTTGCGTGTGCGTAGGAATTTTTTTGAAATTGCTACGTTCCCCATCAGTGGCATCCGAGCCTAGGTTTTATATGTTGATGTTATATGCACGAGTAGAACACAAGTGAGTTGTGGGCGATATAAGTCATACTGCTTACCAGCATGTCATACTTTGGTTCGGCGGTATTGTTGGACGAAGCGGCCCGGACCGACATTACGCGTACGCTTACGCGAGACCGGTTCTCCCGACGTGCTTTGCACATAGGTGGCTTGCGGGTGACAGTTTCTCCAACTTTAGTTGAATCGAGTGTGGCTACGCCCGGTCCTTGCGAAGGTTAAAACAACACCAACTTAACAAACTATCGTTGTGGTTTTGATGCGTAGGTAAGATTGGTTCTTGCTTAAGCCCGTAGCAGCCACGTAAAACTTGCAACAACAAAGTAGAGGACGTCTAACTTGTTTTTGCAGGGCATGTTGTGATGTGATATGGTCAAGACATGATGCTGATTTTTATTGTATGAGATGATCAAGTTTTTTAACCGAGTTATCGGCAACTGGCAGGAGCCATATGGTTGTCGCTTTATTGTATGCAATGCAATCGCGATGTAATGCTTTACTTTATCACTAAGTGGTAGCGATAGTCGTGGAAGCATAAGCTCAGCGAGACGACAACGATGCTACGATGGAGATCAAGGTGTCGCGCCGGTGACAATGGTGATCACGACGGTGCTTCGGAGATGGAGATCACAAGCACAAGATGATGATGGCCATATCATATCACTTATATTGATTGCATGTGATGTTTATCTTTTATGCATCTTATCTTGCTTTGATTGACGGTAACATTATAAGATGATCTCTCACTAAATTATCAAGTAGTGTTCTCCCTGAGTATGCACCGTTGCGAAAGTTCTTCGTGCTGAGACACCACGTGATGATCGGGTGTGATAGGCTCTATGTTCAAATACAACGGGTGCAAAACAGTTGCACACGTGGAATACTCAGGTTAAACTTGACGAGCCAAGCATATACAGATATGGCCTCGGAACACGGAGACCGAAAGGTCGAGCGTGAATCATATAGTAGATATGATCAACATAAAGATGTTCACCAATGAAACTACTCCATCTCACGTGATGATCGGACATGGTTTAGTTGATTTGGATCACATAATCACTTAGAGGATTAGAGGGATGTCTATCTAAGTGGGAGTTCTTTAAGTAAATTAACTGAACTGAAATTTATCATGAAACTTAGTACCTGATTAGTATCTTGCTTGTTTATGTTTGATTGTAGATAGATGGCTCGTGCTATTGTTCCGTAGAATTTTAATGCGTTCCTTGTGAAAGCAAAATTGAAAGATGATGGTAGCAATTACATGGACTGGGTCCGTAACTTGAGGATTATCCTCATTGCTGCACAGAAGAATTACGTCCTGGAAGCACCGCTGGGTGCCAGGCCTGCTGCAGGAGCAACACCGGATGTTGTGAACGTCTGGTAGAGCAAAGCTGATGACTACTCGATAGTTCAGTGTGCCATGCTTTACGGCTTAGAATCGGGACTTCAACGACGTTTTGAACGTCATGGAGCATATGAGATGTTCCAGGAGTTGAAGTTAATATTTCAAGCAAATGCCCGGATTGAGAGATACGAAGTCTCCAATAAGTTCTATAGCTGCAAGATGGAGGAGAACAGTTCTGTCAGTGAGCATATACTTAAAATGTCTGGGTATAATAATCACTTGATTCAGTTGGGAGTTAATCTTCCAGATGACTGCATCATTGACAGAATTCTCCAATCACTGCCACCAAGCTACAAGAGCTTCGTGATGAACTATAATATGCAAGGGATGAATAAGATTATTCCCGAACTCTTCGCAATGCTGAAAGCTGGGGAGGTAGAAATCAAGAAGGAGCATCAAGTGTTGATGATCAACAAGACCACTAGTTTCAAGAAAAAGGGCAAAGGGAAGAAGAAGGGAAACTTCAAAAAGAACGGCAAGCAAGTTGCTACTCAAGAGAAGAAACCCAAACCTGGACCTAAGCCTGAAACTGAGTGCTTCTATTGCAAGCAGACTGGTCACTGGAAGCGGAACTGCCCCAAGTATTTGGCGGATAAGAAGGATGGCAAGGTGAAGAAAGGTATATGTGATATACATGTTATTGATGTGTACCTTACTAATGCTCGCAGTACCACCTGGGTATTTGATACTGGTTCTGTTGCTAATATTTGCAACTCGAAACAGGGACTACGGATTAAGCGAAGATTGGCTAAGGACGAGGTGACGATGCGCGTGGGAAACGGTTCCAAAGTCGATGTGATCGCAGTCGGCACGCTACCTCTACATCTACCTTCGGGATTAATATTAGACCTAAATAATTGTTATTTGGTGCCAGCTTTAAGCATGAACATTATATCTGGATCTTGTTTGACGCGAGACGGTTATTCATTTAAATCATAGAATAATGGTTGTTCTATTTATATGAGTAATATCTTTTATGGTCATGCACCCTTGAAGAGTGGTCTATTCTTGTTAAATCTCGATAGTAGTAATACACATATTCATAATGTTGAAGCCAAAAGATGCAGAGTTGATAATGATAGTGCAACTTATTTGTGGCACTGCCGTTTAGGTCATATCGGTGTAAAGTGCGTGAAGAAACTCCATACTGATGGACTTTTGGAACCACTTGATTATGAATCACTTGGTACTTGCGAACCGTGCCTCATGGGAAAGATGACTAAAACGCCGTTCTCCGGTACTATGGAGAGAGCAACAGATTTGTTGGAAATCATACATACAGATGTATGTGGTCCGATAATTATTGAGGCTTGTGGCGGATATCGTTATTTTCTCACCTTCACAGAGCATTTAAGCAGATATGGGTATATCTACTTAATGAAACATAAGTCTGAAACATTTGAAAAGTTCAAAGAATTTCAGAGTGAAGTTGAAAATCATCGTAACAAGAAAATAAAGTTTCTACGATCTGATCGTGGAAGAGAATATTTGAGTTATGAGTTTGGTGTACATTTGAAAAATTGTGGAATAGTTTCGCAACTCACGCCACCCGGAACACCACAGCGTAATGGTGTGTCCGAACGTCGTAATCGTACTTTACTAGATATGGTGCAATCTATGATGTCTCTTACTGATTTACCGCTATCGTTTTGGGGATACGCTCTACAGACGGCCGCATTCACGTTAAATAGGGCACCATCAAAATCCGTTGAGACGACGCCTTATGAACTGTGGTTTGGCAAGAAACCAAAGTTGTCGTTTCTGAAAGTTTGGGGCTGCGATGCTTATGTGAAAAAGCTTCAACCTGATAAGCTCGAACCCAAATCGGAGAAATGTGTCTTCATAGGATATCCAAAGGAGACTATTGGATACACCTTCTATCACAGATCCGAAGGCAAGACTTCTGTTGCTAAATTCAGAAAATTTCTAGAGAAGGAGTTTCTCTCGGAAGAAGTGAGTGGGAGGAAAGTAGAACTTGACGAGGTAACTGTACCTGCTCCCTTATTGGAAAGTAGTACATCACAGAAAACTGTTTCTGTGACACCTACACCAGTTAGTGAGGAAGCTAATGATAATGATCATGAAACTTCAGAACAAGATACTACTGAACCTCGTAGATCAACCAGAGTAAGATCCGCACCAGAGTGGTACGGTAATCCCATTCTGGAAGTCATGCTATTAGATCATGATGAACCTACGAACTATGAAGAAGCGATGGTGAGCCCAGATTCCGCAAAGTGGCTTGAAGCCATGAAATCTGACATGGGATCCATGTATGAGAACAATGTATGGACTTTGGTTGACTTGCCCGATGATCGGCAAGCAATTGAGAATAAATGGATCTTCAAGAAGAAGACTGACGCTGACGGTAATATTACTGTCTACAAAGCTCGACTTGTCGCAAAAGGCTTTCGGCAAGTTGGATTGACTACGATGAGACCTTCTCACCCGTAGCGATGCTTAAGTCTGTCCGAATCATGTTAGCAATTGCCGCATTTTATGATTATGAAATTTGGCAGATGGATGTCAAAACTGCATTCCTGAATGGATTTCTGGAAGAAGAGTTGTATATGATGCAACCAGAAGGTTTTGTCGATCCAAAGGGAGCTAACAAAGTGTGCAAGCTCCAGCGATCCATTTATGGACTGGTGCAAGCCTCTCGGAGTTGGAATAAACGCTTTGATAGTGTGATCAAAGCATTTGGTTTTATACAGACTTTTGGAGAAGCCTGTATTTACAAAAAAGTGAGTGGGAGCTCTGTAGCATTTCTGATATTATATGTAGATGACATATTACTAATTGGAAATGATATAGAATTTCTGGATAGCATAAAGGGATACTTGAATAAGAGTTTTTCAATGAAAGACCTCGGTGAAGCTGCTTACATATTAGGCATTAAGATCTATAGAGATAGATCAAGACGCTTAATTGGACTTTCACAAACCACATACCTTGACAAAATTTTGAGGAAGTTCAAAATGGATCAAGCAAGGAAAGGGTTCTTGCCTGTGTTACAAGGTGTGAAGTTGAGTAAGACTCAATGCCCGACCACTGCAGAAGATAGAGAGAATATGAAAGATGTTCCCTATGCTTCAGCCATAGGCTCTATCATGTATGCAATGCTGTGTACCAGACCTGATGTGTGCCTTGATATAAGTCTAGCAGGGAGGTACCAAAGTAATCCAGGAGTGGATCACTGGACAGCGGTCAAGAACATCCTGAAATACCTGAAAAGGACTAAGGATATGTTTCTCATATATGGAGGTGACAAAGAGCTCATCGTAAAAGGTTACGTTGATGCAAGCTTTGACACTGATCCAGACGATTCTAAATTGCAAACCGGATATGTGTTTACATTAAACGGTGGAGTTGTCAGTTGGTGCAGTTCTAAACAAAGCGTTGTAGCGGGATCTACATGTGAAGCGGAATACATAGCTGCTTCGGAAGCAGCAAATGAAGGAGTCTGGATGAAGGAGTTCATATCCGATCTAGGTGTCATACCTAGTGCATCGGGTCCAATGAAAATCTTTTGTGACAATACTTGTGCAATTGCCTTGGCAAAGGAATCCAGATTTCACAAGAGAACCAAGCACCTCAAGAGATGCTTCAATTCCATCAGGGATCTAGTCCAGGTGGGAGACATAGAGATTTGCAAGATACATACGGATCTGAATGTTGCAGACCCGTTGACTAAGCCTCTTCCACGAGCAAAACATGATCAGCACCAAGGCTCCATGGGTGTTAGAATCATTACTGTGTAATCTAGATTATTGACTCTAGTGCAAGTGGGAGACTGAAGGAAATATGCCCTAGAGGCAATAATAAAGTTATTATTTATTTCCTTATATCATGATAAATGTTTATTATTCATGCTAGAATTGTATTAACCGGAAACATAATACATGTGTGAATACATAGACAAACAAAGTGTCACTAGTATGCCTCTACTTGACTAGCTCATTAATTAAAGATGGTTATGTTTCCTAACCATGAACAATGAGTTCTTATTTGATTAACGGGATCACATCATTAAGTGAATGATCTGATTGACATGACCCATTCCATTAGCTTAGCACCCAATCGTTTAGTATGTTGCTATTGCTTTCTTCATGACTTATACATGTTCCTATGACTATGAGATTATGCAAATCCCGTTTGCCGGAGGAACACTTTGTGTGCTACCAAACGTCAAAACGTAACTGGTTGATTATAAAGGAGCTCTATAGGTGTCTCCAAAGGTACATGTTGGGTTGGCGTATTTCGAGATTAGGATTTGTCACTCCGATTGTCGGAGAGGTATCTCTGGGCCCTCTCGGTAATGCACATCACTTAAGCCTTGCAAGCATTGCAACTAATGAGTTAGTTGCGGGATGATGTATTACAGAACGAGTAAAGAGACTTGCCATTAACGAGATTGAACTAGGTATTGGAATACCGACGATCGAATCTCGGGCAAGTAACATAGCGATGACAAAGGGAACAACGTATGTTGTTATGCGGTCTGATCGATAAAGATCTTCGTAGAATATGTAGGAGCCAATATGAGCATCCAGGTTCCGCTATTGGTTATTGACCGGAGACATGTCTCGGTCATGTCTACATTATTCTCGAACCCGTAGGGTCCGCACGCTTAAGGTTACGATGACAGTTATATTATGAGTTTATACATTTTGATGTACCGAAGTTTGTTCGGAGTCCCGGATATGATCACGGACATGACGAGGAGTCTCGAAATGGTCGAGACATAAAGATTGATATATTGGAAGCCTATGTTTGGATATCGGAAGTGTTCCGGGTGAAATCGGGATTTTACCGGAGTACCGGGAGGTTACCGGACCCCCCGGGAGCTATATGGGCCTTAATGGGCCATAGTGGAAGAAGAGGAGAGGCAGCCAAGGTTTGGGCCGCGCGCCCCTCCCCCCTAGTCCGAATAGGACAAGGAGAGAGGGGGCCGGCGCCCTCCTACTTCTCTCTCTCTCTCTCTTTTCCACCTCATGAATCCTATTCCAACTAGGATTGGGGGAGAAGTCCTACTCCCGGAGGGAGTAGGACTCCTCCTGGCGCGCCCCTCATGGCCGGCCGGCCTCCCCCCTTTAGTCCTTTATATACGGAGGCAGGGGCACCCCAGAGACACACAAGTTGATCCACGTGATCTATTTTTTAGTCGTGTGCGGCGCCCCCAGCCACCATAGTCCTCGATAATATTGTAGCAGAGTTTAGGCGAAGCCCTGCTGCAGTAGTACATCAAGATCGTCACCACGCCGTCGTGCTGACGGAACTCTTCCCTGACACTTTGCTGGATCGGAGTCCGGGGATCGTCATTGAGCTGAACGTGTGCTAAAACTCGGAGGTGCCATAGTTTCGGTGCTTGATCGGTCGGGCCGTGAAGACGTACGACTACATCAACCAAACGCTTCTGTTGTCGATCTACTAGGTATGTAGATCACACTCTCCCCTCTCGTTGCTATGCATCACCATGATCTTGCGTGTGCGTAGGAATTTTTTTGAAATTACTACATTCCCCATCAACTCAAACCCTAGCCACGGACGACCGCCACGACGAAATCGACCGGTTTTTGAAAACACCGTAAAAAATTCAAAAAAAGGGAGACCTCCACGTCACATCATCAAATGTGGCCTACCAACTAGCAAAAATATTGAAATTGCAATACCGGCGTTTTCTTGAAAAAGTGTTCTCAAAAACAACCTACCATGAACGAAGATTCATGGCTTTCAAGCCAAACTAGCAATGATATGGCCGCATCCGTTGAATAGTTTTTGATAATATGCCCAAATTTGGCGCATGCCTCCGTCTTGTGATGGCAAACAATGTTGCCAAAGCGAGGTTCCAACATGTTTACCAAAAAAACCGTTTTTCGTTTTTTTGAATGCTAAAGACACGCGTTTTTCGTGAAGCGGCTACAAGGAGGGTCACCCCAAATGGCGCCATTCCATGTTTATCTCAAAGTAGACCCTATTTTACGTACGGTCACCAAAAAGCATGCATTTCCGACCCTCGTAGCTACTCCCGGCCATTCAGACCACCTTCGGCTGATTCAGTTGGAACCGGCTGGAATTTGAACTGCGGGTCCTCCATAGCTTGCCCGTTATTTTTGCCAAAAATCATTTTTAGCTTCACAGGTAAGCATTTCATCAACGAATCGACAACAGATTGGCACGACTGAAACCCTAGCCACGGACGACCGCCGCGAAGAAATCGACCGGTTTTTGAAAACACCGTAAAAAATTAAAAAAAATCAAAAAAAGGGAGATCTCCGTGTCACATCAACAAATGTGGCCTACCAACTAGCAAAAATACTAAACCTGCAATACCGGCGTTTTCTTGAAAAAGTGTTCTCAAAAACGACCTACCATGAACGAAGATTCATGGCTTTCAATTCATGGCTTTCAAGCCAAACTAGCAATGATATGGCCGCATCCGTTGAATAGTTTTTGATAATATATGCCCAAATTTGGCGCCTGCCTCCGTCTTGTGATGGCAAACAATGTTGCCAAAGCGAGGTTCCAACCTGTTTACCAAAAAACCGGTTTTCAATTTTTGAATGCTAAAAACATCCGTTTTTCGTGAAGCGGCTGCAAGGAGGGTCACCCCAAACGGCGCCATTCCATGTCTATCTCAAAGTAGACCCTATTTTACGTACGATCGCCAAAAAGCATGCATTTCCGACCCTCGTAGCTACTCCCGGCCATTCAGACCACCTTTGGCCGATTCAGCTGGAACCGGCTGGAATGTTAACTACGGGTCCTCCATAGCTTGCCCGTTATTTTTGCCAAAAATCTTTTTTAGCTTCCCAGGTAGGCATTTCATCAAAGAATCGACAACAGATTGGCACGACTCAAACCCTAGCCACGGAGGACCGCCGCGACGAAATCGACCGGTTTTTGAAAACACCGTAAATTTTTTAAAAGAAAACAAAAAAATGGGAGACCTCCGCGTCACATCATCAAATGTGGCCTACCAACTAGAAAAAATACTAAACTTGCAATACCGATGTTTTCTTGAGCTATTCGGTATGATTTTAACCATGATTTCTACAAAGTTTACAAAAAAAAACAGATTTTTTCTGCCTCCAAACCTCTAAAAACTGGTGAAAATTTCCCTCCCACCCCACCAAAATTTCCTTCCTGGCACCAAATTTTCCCTCCCACCCCACCAAAATTTCCCACTACCATGCGGGACCCACCACTTCTCTCCCACTACCATGCGGGACCCACAACCCCTCTCCCACTAAACACGCGGGATCCCACTCCCCTCCACTCCCACTCCCCAAATTTTCCCCATTACATTCCCCTCCCCTCTCCCCGATGAACCCTAGCTTCTCCCCACTCCCTCCCCTGCTCTGCGCCGCCCCACTCCCTCCCCTACTCCGCGCCGCCCCACCGCCCCCCTCCCCCATGCTCTGCGCTGCCCCACTCCCTCCCCGCCGCGCCGCCCCGCCGCGTCACGCCTCCTACCCTAAGACGAATCCCCTCGATGGCTACATCACCTGCCCCGTAACGGCGGTGACGGCTACATCGACGGCGATGGCGGCTACATCGACTACATCGACATCGACGACAACTACATCGACTACATCGACGACAACAACGGCTACATCCACGACGATGGTGCAATCAACGACGACCACCGCTGCATCATCAACATCATCCACCCCTAGGTACTTCTCCCCTCTAGCCATCTCCCCTCGATATTCATGGGTAGATCTTCTAGGGTTCGGTAGACCCCCCCTCATGGGTTCTTCTAGGGTTCATGGGGATCAATCGATGGGGATGGGGATGGCTAGGGTTAGGGTTCATGGGGTACACGTTTCTCTAGTTCATGGAGATGGTTATGGTTAGGATTGATGGATCTCCTGCTTTTCTTGTTCATGGAGAAGGATCAATGTGGATTCATGGGGATGATCTCCCTCTAGTTAGGGTTTCATGGGTTTCATGGGGTTAGAGTTTCATGGGGTTCATGGGGTTAGGGTTTCATCAGGTTCATGGGGTCCTTCGTATGCATGATTTCAATTGTTGTTAAGAGCGTGTGCTTCTCTATGTATTGACTACTATTGCTAAGAGTGCATGTTGGTCCTGTAAATCATGTACTAATTCACTTGACAGACTTCATATGTAAATCTTGTACTAATTGGTAAATTAGTCTAAATTCTGATGAGGGTGAGTTACAATAGGAATCATGTTGCTACTACATGCTACTCTTGTTTATGACGGTCTGCCTATGCATGGGTTAGCCTGCATTTGTGATGGGGGTACACAAAGCCACTTGCTTGCAATTGTTGTGGGTCTTAGCAGAATTCTATTTTTCTGTTCCATTATTTTGAGAATGTTCTACCGCACATTGATTAGGATGAGTGTATCATGCATGCTTTACTTACTCAAAATGATATGTGTCTATATGGGTTGATATACCAAATCAAACCGGGTTTGGCTGCCAACTTGAAGCTTCTGAAAAATTGTTTTATAGGTTGTAGAGGAACATGCATGGGGAATTTTTGTTTGCTTGTTTTGAGTTTGATTCCCATTTACGATTATCATCATCAAAGCTTGTTGGAGTGAAACTATGGACGCTGAAAGCACCTTATGCATATCCTGTTCATAGAGGATGCCCATAAGGTGCCCGTTGGTGGATTGCGATTTAGACTTTCACTTCCTGATATAGGAACCATACTAAATAATCTATTTTTTCTATGTATAGTGACTGATGTTGATTTCATATTTATTAAAGTTATCTTTGTTCATCACATGCTAATTTCTATTTATCTTAGTTTAGTTTAGTTTTTCTTGGCATACACAGAGTTATACAATCAGTAGAATGTCAGTCCAAGCGTTGCTAGTCTCTTAAGTACATCATGGGGATGCTTGCTTGCTTGCTGCCACTCTTCAATTCAGTTGCTTGCTAGCGTACATACGGTTAGGGTTTGCATCACCAGTATTACTAGCACTTTGCTTGCTTGTTGTGTACTTTATATGAGGCACTAGGTAGATTTCTTGATGTTCATTACTACCTCCTGCTTGATGTACATTAATACCTCCTGCTTGATGTAGTGAAGTTATTAAGAGATGCTTCATATCTTTCCAGTGTACATGCATGCTTGTTTAGTGCACTTACATGTTTTCTTAATTAATAACACTAGATCACTGTATTGTTGATCCATCAAGTTTGTTTCACATGTATAACATGTATGTGCATGATGGTCCAAATGCTTTCCTTTATTGATACAAGTGCATCATTTTACTTTATCACTGTTGTGTCTGATTGTTGTTTATTCTACTTTGCAAGCACCACCTCAAGATCATCCATGGCAGGGAGGACAAGGTCAAACATGAGGCCAACCATTGGTATGCAACTTGCTCCTTGTGGTTATACTATCAGTTTCATAAAATCTGTGTCTTAATATGCTAAGTGAAATGTATTGCTGCAATCTGAATAAGCTGGCTTAATTGTGCCTGTGTGCTGTTAGTCTTCCTTACCTGAATAACTAGGATTAAATGATAATAAAATATCATAAGACATGTTTGGCTCTCTGTCCATGCATTCCAAACATTCACCTAATAGTTATGTTTCCTTTATCATGCAAAGAAGAGCTTCTCACCGAGTACGAGAAGGTTAGGCTACAAATATCATGAGGAACAATCGAATGTTCCAGTCCCTTAGCATCGGTGCAATCATGTCGATAATTAGGAAAACAAATGGTGTACAAGATGGTAGAAGTGATGAGGTTCAAAAAGGTAGTGGAGTTATCAATGATGACCCAGAGAACAATCCTAAGGAGGATGAAGTTATTGATGGAGAGGAAGTGGATGATGTTGCAGTGAACAAGATTGTTAAGGTGCAAACTCTGTCTTGCTTGGAGGGTTGGGGTTCTTTTATGCTATGTGTTTCCTTGTGCTCACATATTTCTCCCTCTGGATCTAATGCTTTTTTTCGTGCTCTTTATACGAGGAACTGAAGGAATCTAGGACGAAGAGGCCTAGTGTTAAGAAGACAGTCAGCAAGAAGAAGAAGAGCTCAGAAACATTTGTTGCAATGCCTCTAGGAAGGGTGATGGCCCCAGCTCCAGGACAAAAAAAGAGGATCTTGGAACCTGATGAACCTGCCCATGATAGAGTCACAAGGCAGAAAGCAAAGATGGCGACTGCGACGGACCATCAGGAAAGTCTTCTGCGTATGGACTCTGAGACCTCGGTGCAAATGGCTGATGAGTTGCCGACCATGGATGAAGGAACCACTCTCAGCATGGGTGGAAGTGGCATTGTCTTCCTAGATGAAGGAGGAACTATCTGCATTGATGAAGCAGGCACTGTCCATACAGACCTCTGCCCTATTGCACCTTCTATTGACAGGAATGTTGTCATCAATGAAGAAGAACAACAACTTGTGCTTTAATCAGGCAAGTTGACCTTTGCAATGCTATCTTTTACTAGTGCATTTTCCAAATGGAATGATCATGTATGCTTTTGTCGATTCCTGCATATGTCAATTTCTATTCTAATTTATGAGTTCAGTTTCATTTTCAGATGCAATGACTACCAAGACTTGACTTAGAAAGGGCAAAGGGCTAGAGAGAATCACCAAGTCGCTTGGTAGCAAGGTGCCTATCCAAATTGCCGAAGGGATGAAGCGTCCAGAGAAGCCTCTACAGGCAGCAAAGCTTGCTTCTGAGTGTGGACTCGTTGCAAGAAGCCATATTCCGGTTCTTCCTCACTTTAAGTTATACAAAAAATGCTAGTCTATTGGAGAACTACATTGGGAAAGTTGTTGTAAGCTACTTGTTTCATGGTTAATGTGCTATCTATTTTCTGTTACACCTATGCATGATCACTAATATTGTTCCTACCTTGTTTGCTGTCTTGGTAGGCAAATTTTGAGATGAACACGGACTCGAAGACCATCAAGACCGCATGCAAAGATATTCTAGAGAAATATTCATAGAACAGACGCCATTGGATCAAGAAGAAGTATTTTGACACCGTAGCCGCAAACAAAGTCAGCATCAAGTCTCCGGTGCCAGATCTGATGGACGGTGAATGGCAAGCTCTGGTGGAGATGTGGTCTACCCCAAGACACAAGGTTTGTCTCTGCTTTGTTTGATGCTTTATGTTCTGCACATGATGTGCTAGTGCTAGATCATGCTGACGGTATGCTTTTTTGTAGGAAACCTGTGTGTCGAACAAGATGAATTGAGAAAAGTCGTGTACAATCAGAGAACTTGTTTTAGGCACTACACAGAGCACATTTTTGCCACTGTGAGAACTTTTCTCTAGGGACCTTACCGTTTGATCCACCTTGAATAACATTTTAGATTCTTGCTGAATAACATTTGGATTTTTGTTGAAAAACATTTCAATAAGAAGAGCGTAAGGGTGAGGAGCTATCTGTGATTGACTTGTTTAAGGCCACCCACAACAG
The DNA here is from genome assembly GCF_003073215.2 of Triticum urartu. Classification (NCBI taxonomy): domain Eukaryota; kingdom Viridiplantae; phylum Streptophyta; class Magnoliopsida; order Poales; family Poaceae; genus Triticum; species Triticum urartu. The sequence goes on from NC_053026.1 coordinate 216,337,887, forward strand.
CAAGAAGCACGGGTTTTCGGAGCCATTCAAGACTGCTATAGTAAGTCATTCCATGCTTTGTCGACGCCCTGTTTGATTCACAGCCAGCTTTGATGCTGTTTGATGCTTTGATGATTTGATAATGTTTGATTTGGATCCAGTCAAGAACACACGCTATGTTCCATGCTTTGATGCTGTTTGATAGTTCAACAAAGATATCAGAACTTGTTGTAGCTATCTGTTGCATTTTTATGATATGATGAAATTTGATCTGAATGTTAGTTTGATGATCGGCTCACTCGGGAAGCCATCTTATATAGAACCACCATTCTAGGCTTAATGAAGTGATCATATTGTTCCAATTGCATGTCTCCAGGTCACATAAGTTACTAGTCAAATAATGCTGTCAAGTTACTAGTCATCATCTTCTTATGTTTGAGTTTGAGTAAAATAATGTATAGATTTTGTGTGCTGGTTTGGTTTATCTTGCTTGGTTTGGTTTGCAAAATGTGAAATAGATCTCCCACTAATGCCTATCATTTTCCTCCATATGCTAGCTTGAGATGGAAAAAATAAAGGACGCGCCGGTACCAGAAGGTGAAGAGCCAAAGTCCGCTGCTCAAATTGTTGAAGAAGTGCTCAAGACCGAAGTCAAGGAAAGCACATTCCTCAGGAATATTGGGCTCTAGTCATCTAGGAACAACTCTAGCAAAGCAACTGCTGAAGTGGCTGCTCATGTTCGTGATCTTGAGCAGAAGCTAGAGAGGTCAGAGATTCAAGCTGAAGTGATGCAAGAAGAATTGGCGGCAATCAAGATGAAGGCGGAAGAAGCTGAAGCTACACGCGACAAGGAACTTGAGCTGCTGCGCAAGAAGTCTCAAGAGCAAGAAGAGAAGTTAGCTAAGGTAGTTTGATGGCTATGCAGTTTGTCTTTGAACCTGTGATCTGATGCAGTTTGTCGTAGTTTGAAGGCTGGGAAGTTATGTCGTAGTAGGTCCTGAACTTATGCAGTTTGTTGCATTTTGCACTTTGCAAGTGAACCTGGGAGCACTTGTGAACCTGGGATCTTGTGAACCTAGGAGCACTTGTGAACCTAGGAGCACTTGTTGTTGAACCAGTGAAATTGTGATGGCTCATTTTGGAACCAGTGAACTTGTGATGGCTCATTTTGGAAGCTATGTGTAGTTATGCATTTTCTGAATTATTTGAGTTTTGTTTGGATCACAGAATATTATTTGGATTAATTGGGATCTAAATTGAGTTGGACTGCAAAAAGGCCGAGGCCCAAACAAGAATTGGACTAAAAAGGCTTGGGCCTAAAAAAAGAGTTGACTGTAAAAAACAAGTTGGTAAAAGGCTGCATCCAAGAAAATAAAAAGGCCAAGGCCCAAATTAGAACTAGACTAAAAAGGCTATGGCCCAAAAAAATAGTGGACTTTTAAAAAAATCATCAGAAAAGGCTCCATTGCTAGAAAATAAAAGACCAAATTATTGGGCCAGGCCCATGCAGATGAGCAAAACAAAGAGAGAGAAAAAATTAAATGGGCTGAATTATTGGGCTTGGCCCCATGTAGATAGCCGAAATGGACCGAGCTAATTCTATTTTATGACCTTTTCATTTGGTCGTAATTCTGCCACTTCAGCTTGCCACGGTGGATCTGACGTGGTGTGGGCGGATTGCTAGTAACCAAAATAATTGGTCGCTAAATCTACGACCTTTTTTTTGGTCATAAATGCCTACGACCATTCTAGAAGAAAGGTCGTTAATTCCAGTTTACGGTGGGCAGCTTTTGACCATCTGTTTTTGGTCACAAAAAGGTCACAAAAGGAAAACTATGACCATTCAGTGACCAATAGTGGTGGTCATAAGTTGACATATTTCTTGTAGTGGCACCATCAAAATCCGTTGAGACGACACCTTATGAACTATGGTTTGGCAAGAAACCAAAGTTGTCGTTTCTTAAAGTTTGGGGCTGCGATGCTTATGTGAAAAAGCTTCAACCTGATAAGCTCGAACGCAAATCGGAGAAATGTGTCTTCATAAGATACCCAAAGGAAACTATTGGGTACAACTTCTATCACAGATCCGAAGGCAAGATATTAGTTGCTAAGAATGGATCCTTTCTAGAAAAGGAGTTTCTCTCGAAAGAAGTGAGTGGGAGGAAAGTAGAACTTGATGAGGTAATTGTACCTGCTCCCTTATTGGAAAGTAGTTCATCACAAAAATCTGTTTCTGTGACTCCTACACCAATTAGTGAGGAAGCTAATGATGATGATCATGTAACTTCAGATCAAGTTGCTACCGAACCTCGTAGGTCAACTAGAGCAAGATCTGCACCAGAGTGGTACGGTAATCCAGTTCTGGAGGTCATGTTACTTTACCATGATGAACCTACGAACTATGAGGAAGCGATGATGAGCCCAGATTCCACAAAATGGCTTGAAGCCATGAAATCTGAGATGGGATCCATGTATGAGAACAAAGTGTGGACTTTGGTTGACTTACCCGTTGATCGGCAAGCCATCGAGAATAAGTGGATCTTCAAGAAGAAGACAGACGCTGACGGTAATGTTACTGTCTACAAAGATCGACTTGTTGCAAAAGGTTTTCGACAAGTTCAAGGAGTTGACTACGATGAGACCTTCTCACCCGTAGCGATGCTTAAGTCCGTCCGAATCATGTTAGCAATTGTCGCGTTTTATGATTATGAAATTTGGCAAATGGATGTAAAGACTACATTCCTGCATGGATTTCTAGAAGAAGAGTTATATATGATGCAACCTGAAGGTTTTATTGATCCAAAGGGAGCTAACAAAGTGTGCAAGCTCCAGCGATCCATTTATGGACTGGTGCAAGCCTCTCGGAGTTGGAATAAACGTTTTGATAGTGTGATCAAAGCATATGGTTTTATACAGACTTTTGGAGAAGTCTGTATTTACAAGAAAGTGAGTGGGAGCTCTGTAGCATTTCTAATATTATATGTGGATGACATATTGCTGATTGGAAATGATATAGAATTTCTGGACAGCATAAAAGGATACTTGAATAAGAGTTTTTCGATGAAAGACCTCGGTGAAGCTGCTTATATATTGGGCATCAAGATCTATAGAGATAGATCAAGATGCTTAGTTGGACTTTCACAAAGCACATACCTTGATAAAGTTTTGAAGAAGTTCAAAATGGATCAAGCTAAGAAAGGGTTCTTGCCTGTGTTATAAGGTGTGAAGTTGAGTAAGACTCAATGTCCGACCACTACAGAAGATAGAGAGAAAATGAAAAGGGTTCCCTATGCTTCAGCCATAGGATCTATCATGTGTGCAATGCTGTGTACCAGACCTGATGTGTGCCTTGCTATTAGCCTAGCAGGGAGGTACCAAAGTAATCCAGGAGTGGATCACTGGACAGTGGTCAAGAACATCCTGAAGTACCTGAAAAGGACCAAGGATATGTTTCTTGTTTATGGAGGAGACAAAGAGCTCATCATAAATGGTTTTGTTGATGCAATCTTTGACACTGATCCGGACGATTCTAAATCGCAAACCGGATACGTGTTTATTTTAAATGGTGGAGCTGTCAGTTGGAGCAGTTCCAAACAGAGCGTCGTGGCGGCATCTACATGTGAAGCGGAGTACATTGCTCCTTCGGAAGAAGCGAATGAAGGAGCTCATATCCGATCTAGGTGTCATACCTAGTGCATCGGGTCCAATGAAAATCTTTTGTGACAATACTAGTGTTATTGCCTTGGCAAAGGAATCTAGATTTCACAAGAGAACCAAGCACATCAAGAGACGCTTCAACTCCATCCGGGATCAAGTCCAGGTGGGAGAACCTTTGACTGTTGCAGACCCTTTGACTAAGCCTCTTCCACGAGAAAAACATGATTAGCACCAAGGCTCCATGGGTGTTAAAATCATTACTGTGTAATCTAGATTATTGACTCTAGTGCAAGTGGGAGACTGAAGGAAATATGCCCTAGAGGCAATAATATAGTTATTATTTATTTCCATATTTCAAGATAAATGTTTATTATTCATGCTAGAATTGTATTAACCGGAAACATAATACATGTGTGAATACATAGAAAAACATAGTGTCAGTAGTATGCCTCTACTTGACTAGCTCATTGATCAAAGATTGTTAAATTTCCTAACCATTGACATGAGTTGTTATTTGATCAATGGGATCACATCATTAGGAGAATGATGTGATTGACTTGACGCATTCCGTTAGCTTAGCACTTGATCGTTTGTTTACTTCTATTGCTCTCTTCATGACTTATACATGTTCTTATGGCTATGAGATTATGCGATTCCCGAATACAGGAGGAACACTTTGTGTTCTACCAAACGTCACAACATAACTGGGTGATCATAAAGGTGCTCTACAGGTGTTTCCGATGGTACTTGTTGAGTTGGCATAGATCAAGATTAGGATTTGTCACTCCGATTGTCAGAGAGGTATCTCTGGGCCCTCTTTGTAATACACATCACTATAAGCCTTGCAAGCATGATAACTAATGAGTTAGTTACGGGATGATGTATTACGGAACGAGTAAAGACACTTTCCAGTAACGAGATTGAACTAGGTATTGGATACCGACGTTCGAATCTCGGGCAAGTAACAGACCAATGACAAAGAGAACAATGTATACTGTTGTGCGGTTTGACCGATAAAGATCTTCGTAGAATATGTAGGACCAATATGAGCATACAGGTTTGACCGAAGACGTGTCTCGGTCATGTCTACATAGTTCTCAAACCCGTAGGGTCAGCACGCTTAAAGTTCTATGATGATCAGTTTTATGAGATTATATGTTTTGATGTATCGAAGGTAGTTCGGAGTCCCGGATTTGATCACGGACATGACGAGGAGTCTCGAAATGGTCGAGACATAAAGATTTATATATTGGAAGCATATATTTGGATATCGGAAGTGTTCCGGGTGAAATCGGGATTTTACCGGAGTACCGGGGGTTACCGGAACCCCCCCGGGGGGGTCTAATGGGCCATGATGGGCCTTAGTGGAAGAGAGGAGGGGCTGTTAAGGCAGGCCGCGCGCTCCCTCTCCCTCTAGTCTGAATTGGACTAGGAGGGGGGCGACGCCCCCCCCCCTTTCCTTCCTCTCTCCCTCCTCCTTCCCCCTTCTCCTATTCCAACTAGGAAAGGAGGGAGTCCTACTCCCGGTGGGACTAGGACTCCTCCTGGCGCACCTCCTCCTAGCCGGCCGCCTCTCCCCCTTGCTCCTTTATATACAGGGAAGGGGGGCACCTCTAGAGACACAAGTTGATCATTGAGATCTCTCCAGCCGTGTGTGGTGCCCCCTCCACCATAATCCACCTCGGTCATACTGTAGCGGTGTTTAGGCGAAGCCCTGCTACGGTAGCTTCATCAACATCGTCACCACGCCGTCGTGCTGACGAAACTCTTCCCCGAGCTCTACTGTATCGTGAGTTCGTGGGAGGTCACCGAGCTGAATGTGTGCTGAATGCGGAGGTGTTGTACGTTCGGTGCTGAGGATCGGTCGATCATGAAGACGTACGACTACATCATCCGCGTTGTCATAACGCTTCCGCTTAACGGTCTACGAGGGTACGTGGATGACACTCTCCCCTCTCATTGTTGTGCATCACCATGATATTGCGTGTGCGTAGGAAATTTTTTGAAATTACCACGTTCCCCAACAGACAATGGGTTGAATCCATATACGACCTCGAAAGGGGACTTGCCGGCTGTGGAGTGTTTTCCTCGGTTGTAGGCGAACTCGGCAATAGGTAGGCACTCCTCCCACTCCTTGATGTTCTTCTTTATGAGTACTCGAAGTAGAGCAGAGAGTGTGTGGTTGGTAACTTCCGTTTGGCCGTCGGTTTGTGGATGATATGCCGTGGAGAAGAGAAGCTTGATTCCGAGCTTGGCGCATAAGGTCTTCCAAAAGTAGCTAAGGAACTTGACGTCGCGGTCTGAGACGATCGTCTTTGGCACTCCGTGTAGACGCAATATTTCCCTACAAAAGATAGTGGCAACATGTGAAGCATCATCTATCTTGTTGCAAGGAATGAAATGTGCCATTTTTTAGAAACGGTCCACAACACAAATACCGAACCCTTCGCATTTCGAGTCCTAGGCAAACCAAGTACAAAGTCCATGCTAATGTCTTCCCATGGTTGATATGGAATTGGTAGAGGCATATAAAGTCCATGGGATTAAGCTTTAGACTTAGCTTTGCGACATGTAGGGCAACGGTTGGTGAATCGGTTGACGTCACGAAACATCTTGGGCCAATAGTAGTTCTTTGAGAGTGTAGTGAACGTCTTGTCGCGTCCAAAGTGTCCCATTAAGCCTCCTCCATGAGATTCCTACAAAAGCAACAAACGAAGAGAAGACTCGTGGATGCAAAGTTTCTTAGCTCTCATAAGATATCCATGTTTAATGTAATAGCGTTCCCAAGAGGTGTGCGTCAAACACTTGGCATAAGGAGTAGCAAAAGTAGGGTCATGCTCATGCAAGTGTTTTATATGATCAAAACCAATGACGTCCAATTCAAGTTGAGTAACAAGCATGCATATGCGGGAAAGGGCATCTGCGATATTATTTTCCTTACCTTTGATGTACTTGATGACATAAGGAAAAAAACTCAATAAATTCACTCCAATTAGCATGATGCTTGTTCAACTTGGTTTGGCCCTTAAGATATTTGAGCATTTCATGATCGGTATGAATGATAAATTCATGAGGGCGAAGATAGTGTTCCAAGTCATGCAAAATGCGGACTAAAGCATATAGCTCTTTATCATATATGGGGTAATTGAGTTGCGCTCCGGAGAGTTTCTCACTAAAGTAAGGTATGGGGCGCTTCTCTTGCATTAACACACATCCTATGCCATTACCACTAGCATCACAATGAATCTCAAAGGGTTTGTCAAAGTTGGGTAATGCAAGCACGGGAGCATGAGTAAGCAAATTCTTAAGCTCATTGAAAGCGGTATCTTGGGTTGGTCCCCAAACAAAAGGCGCATTATTCTTGCTCAAAGCATGCAAAGGCGAAGAAATGGTGCTAAAATCTTTCACAAAGCAACGGTAGAAACCCGCAAGGCCAAGAAAGCTATGCACTTGTTGCAAGTTGGTTGGTTGTGGCCAAGTCTTAATAGCATTGATCTTGGACTCATCTACATGAACACCCTTAGAAGATACAACAAAACCCAAGAAAATGAGCTTGTCAACGCCAAAGAGGCATTTCTCCATATTATCATAGAGGTGCTCTTTTCGAAGAGTTTGTAAAACGGTTCGGACATGGGTGACATGCTCTTTGAGAGACTTGCTAAAAACAAGGATATCATCGAAGTAGACCACAACAAACACACCAATGTAAGGGAGAAAGACATGATTCATAAGACGCATAAAAGTACCTGGGGCTTCTGATAGACCCATAGGCATGACTAACCACAAATACAACCCAAACTTGGTTTTGAAAGCGGTTTTCCATTCATCACCCTCTTGTATGCGGATTTGATAGTAACCACTTTTAAGATCAATTTTTGAAAAGATAGTGGCACCACTAAGTTCATCAAGCATATCATCAAGGCGTGGAATGGGATACCTATAACGAACAGTGATAGCATTAATAGGTCTACAATCGGAGCACATGCAAAACCTACCGTCTCGTTTTGGCGCAAGGATGACCGGGATGGCACAAGGGCTCAAACTTTCACGCACATGTCCATGGTCTATGAGATGATTTACTTGCCTTTGTATTTCTTTGGTTTCTTCGGGGTTGACATGGTAGGGAGCTTTGTTCGGAAGCGGTGCTCTAGGGATGAGGTCGATGCGGTGTTCGATGCCGCGTAGTGGAGGTAGTCTCGGAGGTAGCTCGTCGAGGAAAACATCGTGAAATTCCTGCAAAAGAGAAGATAACACTAGAGGAAGAGTGCGAGAGGTGTTAGCTTGTGGTGCATTGTCCTTGCACAAAAGGACGTAGTGTAGGACACTAGATGGGTTCTCACACACTCCTCTTATCTCACTTTAGGTGGCAAATAGGACTAAGTTCTTCTTTTCGCTCATCGTGGAGGTGGTCGATTTGGGCTTGTGGCGCTCCCTCTCTTTTTGGTGGCTCGCTCTCTCACTATTATCTTCACGATGGGTGGCTTGCTTGTCGGCGATCACTTGGCTTGGCGACATTGGATGAAGTACGTACTCCTTCCCTTTCATCTTGAAGATGTAGTGGTTCGTTCGACCGTTGTGGATGACTCCTCTATCAAATTGCCATGGGCGTCCAAGGAGGAGGTGGCAAACGGTCATTGGAACGACGTCACACTCCAAAATGTCTTCATAGGCGCCAATTTTGAAGGAGACTTGTACTCGATGCTCGACTTGGAGAGTGCCGGAGTCACTAAGCCATTGCACTTTGTATGGATGTGGGTGCTTTGTCTTGGGCAATTGGAGCATGGAGCAAAGTTATTCACTTGCGGATCTTCCATTGATGCCGGCCTTGGTGTGGAATATGTGGAATCATTGGTCTTCTTCTTGGTGATGTTGGAGAGTGAAGATCTCGGAGACAACAAGAGCGGGACTTGAATCTTCATCGCAAAAGACTTGTTCCTCTTCATCATTCACTTGCCAGTGCATGGCGACTTGCTCAAGGGCATTCGTTTCTCCTTCACTCATTGAGTCGTAGGTTCCGTCGTCGTTGAGGATCATTGTCCGCTTGTTGGTGTACTCATAGGACTTGTGGCCTCGGCCTCTACATGTGAAGCATTTGAAGGAACTTGTCTTGACGGTCTCATCGGTGGGGGTTGAGGATGATGAAGCTCTTGGCTTGAAGTTGTTTGTAGTAGGAGGATGACTTGGAGTTGACGAAGCTTTCATGGAACTCGATTTGTCAATGTTGCTAGTAGAAGGCTTGGTAGACGGTGTTGGAGTCGTTGAAGCTTGGGTGTTGGAGAAACCGTATGACTTGGATGAGAACTTGGCATACTTGAAATCATCTTGCACTTGACGTTCCGCTTTTGTAGCTTGATGCACAAGCTCGATGAGGTTCGAGTATGGTTGGAAGTCGGTGACCTTCTTGATAGGATGGTTGAGTCCATTCAACAAACGTGCCATAGTTTTCTCATCGTCTTCCGTGACATTGGCTCGTATCATGGCAATCTCCATCTCCTTGTAGTACTCTTCAAAGCTCTTGGTTCCTTGCTTGAGTAGTTGGAGTTTCTTGAAGAGGTTGCGGTTGTAGTAGGTAGGCACGCAGCATGCTCTCATGACATCCTTCATTTGGGCCCAAGTAGTGATGTGTGGTTCACCTCTTGCCTCTCGGCGCTCGATGACTTGTTCCCACCAAATGAGGACATAGTCTTGGAACTCAAGGGATGCCATCGCGATCTTCTTCTCTTCTTCATAGTTGTGCAAATGGAAGATTTTGTCGACCTTCAATTCCCATGATAGGAACTCTTCGGGATCGTTGCTTCCGTTGAACTTGGGCATGGTGAACTTGAGCTTTCCGTAGCGTTGCTCCTCATTGTGTTGGGGTCGGGGATGATGACGCCCGTGTTGTAGATGATTGTCAAGCTCGTGTCTCTCTTGGTGACGAGGGTTGTCAACAGCATGTTTCTCTTGTCGTGGAGGATTTACATTGTCGTCATGCTCTTGATGAACTTGATGTTGTTGGCGAGCTTGTGGAGGCGCTTGTCAAGCTTGACGAGGAACTTGACCATGCACGCGAGCTTCAAATCTTCGTTCTTGAACTTCTTTGCAAAGTGCTTCTGCATGTTCATGATCTTGTCGGCCTCGGTTGGCTATGGCGCGACATGAATCTTGGAGGGCTTGTTGCACTGCAAGTGCTTGAGCTTCACGGAGTTGTTGTTCTTGGCGTTGTGCCTCGGGCATCTTGTGCATCTTGGTGTAGACGCGCGCGCTCTTCCTCTTCATGTTGGCGTTGTCGTTGCCGTTCTCGTGCTAGCGCAAAGGCCTCTTGGGTTTGACATTGTCGGCGCTCTTGAGAGTCGGTGTCGCGTAGAGGATTGAGGCTTGCTTGACGATCATTACGCGCGGCACGGCATAGAGTGTTCGATGTCGGTGTACTTGAGCCGTAGAGGGTGAAGTCGGAGTGTCGACTTAAGCGAGTCCTTCTTGATTAAGATGAACTAGAAGAAGAACGGTTGAGCAACAAAGAGCGAATTTCGTCCATCCTTGCGTCATTCTCTTGCTTGTGATTGTCGAGCTTGTGGTCGAAGTAGTCCCTTGTACGTTGCTCAGAGAGTCTCAAGTCGGCGGCGAGGGTGTCGATACGTTCACTCATTGCTTGTTGCTCTTGATGCAAAGCACGTTGTGCACCAAAGAGGTGGCTCATGGTGACGTAGGAGTTCATGTCGTTGTCGTGCTCAATGAAGAGTGGGTTGGGAGAAGTACTTGGCCTATCCATCATTCCAATATACACAATGTGAGTGGTAGAAAGAGAAGAACGAATACCAAATGTACCTTGACCGAAGTTGAAAGTGGATCAATGATCACTCCAATGTGGACAAGGAAATAGCACAGTTGGTACCAATTCTTGTCGGTTTCTCACACCTACACAAGTAAAAGCTTATGCTGGAGCTTGGTTAGGATGGTGGCACAAAATTTAATGCAATTGTAAGTGAGCTTCAATAATGTTGGAAAAGATTTGCAAGATTGCAATGTAACAAGTAGACCAGGCAATGTAGTGTACACAGAAACACACACGCAAAGAGATAAGTGGGGTTGGGCAACCAAGGATGAGCCGAAATGTGGATTCCACAAAAATGCTCGTGTTGCACAACACTAAAGAGACGCTAGCACGATTGCACAATAGGCGGATAGAAAGACTTGTGCACAACCTACTAAGCAAAAATGCAACGACTTCTATCCCAAGTATGCTCTATGCAAGGTGTTTCTATGATATGATCCAAGATGATTTAGTATGACAATCTTAATGTTGTGTGATGCTATGGTTCTTGCTTAAAAGCTCTTTGCTTATCTTTCCCTTTTTGCTTAAAAGCTTGTTTGGCTCTTTGATGTTTGAGCTCTTTTCTCATGCAATGCTTGAAAAACCAAGATAGCAATTGTGTATGCGATGACAACCTTGTGACACAAGAGATGATACCAAGATATGCAACAATGATGTATGTATGCTATGGGAAGTATGATCACTAATGTGCACAAGTCTCGTTGCCGACAATACTCAATGGCTAGTCTCGATGGGTAAGCAACGCAAAGGAGTAAGGCTATGATGGCTATCAACGTAATGGCAAGAGTGATATGTCCAATACAAAGATGAGGTTACCGTTTCTTGCTTATGGTATGGTGTCAAAATGGTGGACCAAATACCAAGATGTAGTCGAGGTGGTCGTTGTTGATGATGCACTCGTGGTGAATATGAGAGGCGGTGATGTTGATGTCGAACCATACCTCGATAGCCGAAACAAAAAAGGATACGGAACCGCCACTCAAATTCTCAAAGCCCAAAGTGGCAACATGTGTCGGAGTATGAAACGGGTAAGCAATGGTGGTGGTATGCGGAAGTGGTGATGGTGTATAGGTGGTAGGAGTGCGTATGCAGAAATGTGGGGCGGTGGTGGTGCAAAACTGAAAGAAAATTCAGTTTCGTCAGGGTTCGTCGGACGTTCGGGTTGGGCCGGTCGTCTGGTCGTCGGACGTCCGGTAGGGGTCGGACGTCCGGTGCCTGGGCGAAATTTGGGCACGGGATGAACAGCTAGGGTTTGTGGTGGAGATGTGGAAATTCGTCGAATCCGAGGGATTTTGTGGATGGAAAGGGTGGAGACAAGGGGGAAAACCTAGATCCACTCAAAACAAAGCAAAACCACGGATCAAATCCAACAAAATTTCAACACACCAACAAATCACAAAAAGAAATTAGGCTATTTTTGTGGGGAATTTTCGAATTTGGGACAAATACAACAAAAATTAGGCTAGCAACACAACGGGGAGGTTCCGAAATCGTGATCAATGAGGCTCTTGATACCAAGATGATGTAGGGTAGGAACCCTGATCGGCTGATCTTTCACGAAAGGAGCGGATCCCACGATGAACACGAAGAACACGAGGAGGGAAACGAGGGTAAACACGGGGAAAACACAAGAGTGACACTCAAACCAACAAGAATGATTACACAAGTGCTAGATCCTTGAAACATGATAGGAGATACAAGATCCAAAGTCAACAACGGACGATACAAAGTAACCGATCTTCTCTGTGAGGAAGTCTTGATGTTCTTCTCCGCAAGGAGGTCTTGAATTCAAAGGGATCTTCTCCGTAGAGGCCATGGTCTCTCTCGTGGAGTAGATCCGATGTGGACGAGAAAAGCTCTATCTCTAAATATGAGCTAAACCAATGCTAACCCTAGAAAGGAGGAGGGAGAGGTCTATATATAGTCTTAGTGTAAAAGGGGCTAAAAGGGGGTACATGGGCTTCGGCCCAACACATGGCAGCGCACAGGCACCAGACATCCGGGAGTCACCGGTCGTCCGGAGGCTCGCGAGGGTCCGGAAGTCCGGTGCCTGTCGGACGTCCGTAAGTTCGGCTCGGGTGTGCTTCGATCGGACGTCCAGTCGGGGTCGGACGCCCGGGCGTCCGTCGTCCGTTGGATTCCGGAAATCCGTAGATTTGGCTCGGGTGCGGTGGCGTCAGTCATCCTGAGAGGGCTGGACATTCGGAGCCTGGAGATCGTCGGAGGCCTGGTCCTGGCCGGTCGTCCGGAGCCTGTAGCTTCTTCTTCATCACTTCTTCTTCTTTGTCTTCACGTCCATCTTCCTCTTCTTCTTCTCCTTGCTCCTTAGCTTCTCCATGGTACCTGAGTATGCACAATGTGTCTGTATGAGGTAGTGGCCATGTGTCATGTGCATCAAAGTGGAAATGTGAGAGGAGAGATGTCACCTCTGTTTCAAGAGCTCTTGCACGTGCTCGTGTCATGGGTCCGCTAGGCACTTGGTGAGACAATGGTAGGTCCATGGGGATGACCTTGGGATACTCCGCATCACAAGGACAAGTGCAAACAACTTCCATATCTTGCAGTAGTTCAAGGAGTCACAGACCCTCTTGTTGGTAAGACAAGGGACAAGGTAACCTAATGCATTCATTGACATCATCTCATGTGAATATCACTCTATTTCTATGGATATCCTTGTTTGTTCCTTGTGGGACTAACCCATGTAGGTATTGAAAGTGCAACTCACTCCAAAGGATTGCTTCGAATGATCTACATCAACTTTGAGCACTTACATCTTCAATACCTACAAGAAGTCATCATCGACAAAACCCAAGGTTAGTTCATCCCTCCTAGGGGGGATATCACATCTAGGGGGAGCTTTACTCTAATCAATTGAGCTAAAGCAACTCTAACGATGTGAACACAACAATGCATTATGTAAAAGTGGTAACCCCACTTATGCTTAAACGATGAGTATGACCTATGATCAAATGTTCTCATTTGACTCCTCAGTCAATATACTCATATATAGATGACCTAGTCATCGCCAAATTGCCCGATAGATGCTAGAGTGATTGTGCATGCTTTGCCACATATTTCATTTGCCATCTTATTGTGTGAGCATGTTGGTTGCATGTTTTACTCATTCGAGGACATCCATTTGTTGCCTTGATTGTTTGGTTTTTTTCTCTTTTGCCAAATGGATGGACAATAATGCCTAAGGACTTCCTCTAGGTATCTATGCTTTTCTCGTCTCAAACTCCATTCATGCTACATCACAAAGTTTGGTCAAGTCACATCCGAACCACTCTGTGTGAGGAGCACTAGGTGTCCCCGATTCGTCATAGACTTAAACTTCCAAAACCTCTTTGTGCATTTTGGTATGACTGAATCATCCACTTCGGTCACATCGCGATCACTAAGTTGATATAGGTTTTCAATCTCGGTGCAACCGATTTGAACTTTTCGGTCACACCGAGTTGCAGTAACCGCTTGCAGTTCTACATCTTGGTGCCACTGAGTTGTTCCACTCGGTCACACCGACAGGGTCGGGATATATATACCCACGGGTGAGATTTTGGAAAAAAAATTCAAACTCCTCAGCCCATGCATGTGTCTTGCTCTGCCTCCTCGGGGTCTCCGGATCGTCTCCTCGCCGCCAGCAACCTCCCGCCGCTGGTTTCCGTCACCGTCAACAAAAATCTGCTCCGCCGTTGTCGCCGTAGCGAACTCCCGCCGAACTAGGGTATGGCTTCGACCCTTGTGCTATTCTTTTACCTCTGATTCATAGAACATTGTTTTTCCATGATCCTTACCACGTATGCAAACACTCTATCCACTAAAAACATCCTTTAGGTTAGATTTGATTTGAAAATTTAGGGTTAGGTCTCCGCCGAACTCATCTCGGACCGACCGAGTTGTAGAAATCGGTCTCACCGATTTGGCTTAGGCCATTGCACTTGCAATTTTTGGTGTGACTGAAAACTACAAATCGGTGTGACCGAGTTTGATTCTTTGTGAAACCCTAGCAGTCTCGGTGCCACCAAACTGTGACCCGGTCTGACCGAGTTCACCAGTTTAGGTTCCAAAAGCTGCTTCAGTATCACCGAGTTTACAAATCGGTAGCTCCGAAATACTTTCTGTGGAGAACTAAAACTAAGTTTTAAAGTCATCTGTTTTTGCAAAAACTCTGCACTTTGTGATGCTCCTACACCCTATCTCATCTACATCCATTCACAGAGTCTGCTATCAGTGAGTTTGCAAAGGTGTCTGATCAGAGTGACAGCCAGAACAAGTCTGAGGAATATGTGCAGCTGAGTGAGGGTTCAGATCCCTCGAGCACTTCTGATGATGGCTGCAGGAGCACTCCTAGCAACTTACCAAAGGCTGCCACCAAATCTAGGAAGAAGAGAACCTCAGAATCTAAGGATGAGGATTATGTTGCCACTGAAGAGGAAGTAAGCTTCAAGAAGAAGGTGCTGAAAAAGGAGTATGGCACAGCTGCTACAGTATGCCAAGAAGAAGAAGGACCACAATACTATGGCTAACATGTACAAGGAGATCCCAAATAAAGCTTTGGAGACTCACAAGCTTGGATCTGTACATTTCTTGTTGTCTGGTCTGCCTACTATCAACTGGACCCTAAGGAACACTCTGCTACCCAAGTCAGGAGATCACAAGATGATCAGAGGGCACTCTATCAACCTGCTACAGCTTTTTGATGTCCCTCAGAAGTTCAAGGTCATGAGTCTTATTGTAGAGACAATCAAGAGCACTGCTGCTGACCAGAAGAGAAGCTGTGGGTATGCTCCACACATTCAGGAGCTCATCAAATCCAAGATGGGCACAGGAACATATCTGTTGGATAAGGAGCATCTACCCCTGTATCCCGATTTTGAAGATAATACTGTTGTGATGAATGAGGAGGAACCATCATTAGTTCAAGCACAGGAGAAGAGAGCCAAAGCAAAGGCTGAGAAAGCTGCCAACATGCCAAGTGTTGAAGAGGCATCTTAGGTTTTTCTGAAGAGCAAGCAAGATCAACTTGCATATCTAATCCAGTCTACACTGAGGATTGAGAAGGGCTTAGCCACCCTGACTCAAAACAAGGAGAGCTTGGAGAGGATCGTTAAACTAAAATTTACGATCTTGATCTGATGGTAACTGAGATTCAAATAGTAGTTGAGCAGCTTCAGGAGGAAGCAGAAGAGAAGAGAGGCAAGGCAACCACAGATGCATTTCAGCGAGTGCCAAGGAGTCAAAGGTCTACTGCCGTACCAGTGACAGATTCTAGAGCTACAACATCAGCACCAGCAGCCACAACCTCAGTGCCACCTCCAGCAGCCACTCCACCAGTTCCAACTACATCAACAGATGCCTTCATCCTTGGAGGTCTCTGTACACCACCTCCTGAAGACCCAGCCTGAGAGACGCATAGCACTATGCATATTTTAACTTTTTGGTAACTTGTTGCCGAAGGGGGAGAAATATGTATAGATCATAGGCTTCAAGCTAGTGTTTTGCGTCTTTGCCCTTGGTTGAACTTTTTTATTGTGTGAGATACTTGTGTGATCACGTGATTGATCATTTGCTACCTTAATGCTTGTTTAGATGATACTATCTTTTATATACATATATGATCATTCACTTACTTGGTGATGAGTGCATGCTTTTAATTTCTATCATTTTGAGCGCTCCACCAAGATGTATGTGACATGGAAGAGTAACCCATGATCCTAATCGATTGTGCATTTGCATTCGAAAGCAAATTTTAAATAATGCACAAATTTAGGGGGAGCTCTTGCTTATCACATACTTCTCAAAGCGATGATGTTTGTCAATCTTATTATCATTTGTCAAGCTTTGATCTATATGTTGTCATCAATTACCAAAAAGGGGGAGATTGAAAGTGCAACTATCCCTGGCTGGTTTTGGTAATTCCTAACAACATATAGCCCATTGAGCTAATGCTATTTCAATATAAATATTATAGGAAAGCTCAATGTTTGGATGGCATGGATTAGAAAGTGGACCCCTCAAAATACTAAGAAGATATGTTGGCTCAAGCTCAAAGCTCAGGACTCTACATTTTCTATTTTAGTTATCGAAGATCACATTGAGTACATAGGAAATCCAATACTATTAAAAAGGGGATGATGTGTTGCTTAATGGCTTGCTTGCTCAAAGTGCTTAGTGATATTCTCCAAAACCCTCAAGTACTTTCTCATATCCACATATGTCCTGAACCAAAAGTCAAACTCGGCCCCACCAAAATTTCCTACCCGGCGCCACCGAGTTCACTTGACATAGCCACTTCCACAAACCCTAGTCATTTCGGTCTCACCGATAGGGATCTCGGTCTCACCGAGAAGGGACTGCAGCCTCTCTGTTTCCCTTCGTAATGTTTCGGTCCAACCGAGATGAGCGATCTATCCCACCAAGATTGCAATGCAAACTCTCTGTTTCCCCTTCGTAACGTTTTGGTCTAACCGAGATCAGCGAATCGGTCCCATCGAGTTTGCCTAACCAACTCTCTGTTTGCCTATTACCAAAATCGGTCCCACCGAGTTTGTGTAATCGGTCTCACTGAGTTTGTGTAATCGGTCTCATCGAGGTTATTTTATGCCCTAACCCTAATGGAATCGGTCCCATCGAATTGACATGTCGGTCCCACCGAAAATCCTAACGTTCACATTTTGAACTAAATCGGTCGGACCGAGTTTCATGATTCAGTCCCACCGAGTTTGGTGATTTGTGCGTAACGGTTAGATTTTATGTGGAGGCTATATATACCCCTCCACCCACTCTTCATTCATGGAGAGAGCCAACAGAACATGCCTACACTTTCAACACATATTTTCTGAGAGAGAACCACCTACACTTGTGTTGAGGTCAAGATATTCCATTCCAGCCACATAAATCTTGATCTCTAGCCTTCCCCAAGTTGCTTTCCACTCAAACCCTCTTTCCACCAAATCCAATCCTATGAGAGAGAGCTGAGTGTTGGGGAGACTATCATTTGAAGCACAAGAGCAAGGAGTTCATCATCAACACACCGTATATTAACTTTTGGAGAGTGGTGTCTCCTAGATTGGTTAGGTGTCACTTGGGAGCCTCCGTCAAGATTGTGGAGTTGAACCAAGGAGTTTGTACGGGCAAGGAGATTGCCTACTTCGTGAAGATCTACCCTAGTGAGCCAAGTCCTTCGTGGGCGATGGCTATGGTGGGATAGACAATGTTGCTTCTTCGTGGACCCTTCGTGGGTGGAGCCCTCCATGGACTCGCGCAACCATTACCATTCGTGGGTTGAAGTATCCATCAACGTGGATGTACGATAGCACCACCTATCGGGACCACGCCAAAAATCTTTGTGTCTACATTGCGTTTGCTCCCTCCAAACTCCTCCCTTTACCTTCATATGCAATTGTTTTACATTCCGCTGCTATACTCTTAGAATTGCATGTGTAGGTTGATTACTTAACTTGTGCTAAGTTGTTAAAATCTGCCAAGAATTAAAATTGGGAAAAGGCTAGATTTTTATTTGGTCAAGTAGTCTAATCACCCCCCTTAGACATACTTCCGATAGCTGCTGCTGCGATGGCGGCTGCAAATGCCAAGAGTGCTCGAGCTACCGTCCGTGCCGCCAATGTTGCCCTGTCCCGGGCCGAGGCCATCCATGCCAAGATCGAGGATGCACACGCCAAGATTCTAGGACACCTTGGAAACCAGCATGCAACCCACATCCGAAAAGGCGGCGGTGGCCATAGAGCACCTGCTTCCTCATGAGGTCGCCGAGAAAGAGCTGGAGATGCAGGAGGCGGCGGAGATCGAGGATCGCCGGGAGGAGGAGTTGCGCATGGCCAAGGTCGAGGTAGAGAAGAGTCTGTCCGTCGAGGAATCGGCGGTGGAGTACCAACACGAGCTCTGGGACAGCCACTACTACGAGTACTACAACCTTGAGGGCAGCGCCGAGGACAAGGAAGAGGGCGAGGACGTGGCCGACTTCAGCAGGGGGGACGCGGAGTCCACCAATGGCGGCATGTCGCCAGGACAAGTCATCGATGTCTCATCTCACACCGGCGATGCATAGGCCGGTGCAGCGGCAGATTTGTTAAAATTAAGGGTACTTAGGCTTTGTTTTTAATGCTGGTCTTTTGTTACAGCAATGTTTAGGTCAACTGGCTCTGTTTTATTACTAAAATTGCTCGATTTAGTAAGTGTGGTCTGTCTGCTGTACGCTCTTTTCTGTCCCCAAATTAGCAAGCGATGTTAAATTATGCAATGATGTACCCTGGGAAATTTCAACCAAAATTTGAATTATCAAACTCGTCCCATGCGCGTAAAGCACAAGAATCGTTTGCGATGCACACAATTGCTCAAAGTAAATGGTCCGACGGCACCGCGCGCAAAGTTTCCCTCCACATTTCCAAAATTTTGGCCTACCACCAAAATATCTATCCCGGGCCCTCTCCCCCCTTTTCTCCCCGGCCACAAGTCACATTTCCCCTGTTTCCTCCTTCCTTCCTTCCTAAGCTATAGCCGCTTCCTCGCTCTCGCCGTCTTGCATCCTATGCCAGGGTCACCATGGTCTTCTTGATGTAGGGTGTAACCCTAGATGGCCGATCTTTCACGAAAGGAGCGGATCCCGCAAGGAACACGAAGAACACTAGGGCAAACACGAGGGGAAATCACAAAGGGTAACACAAGAGAAACACTCAAACCAACAAGTATGATCACACATGTGCTAGATCCATGAACACAAAAGGAGATACAAGATCCATGATCAACAAGGGACGATACACGGTAACCGGTTCTTCTCCAAAGGAGGTCTTGATGGGAGCACCCAAAAGGGGGTCTTGAATCCAACGGAATCTTCTCCAAAGAGGGGCCGCGGTCTCTCTCGTTGAGTAGATCCGTAACGGATGAGCAAAGCTCTATCTCTAATGAGCTACTACTTTGCTTACCCTATCTAGGAGGAGGGAGAGGTCTATTTATAGTCATACTACAAAAGAGGGGTAAAGTGAAGGGGTACATGGGCCTCATCCCGCAACTCGACACAACTAGGGGTCGGACGTCCGTAAGGTGTTGGTCGTCCGGAGGCTCGCGGAGGGCCGGACATCTTGGGATCCTCGGACTTCCGTAGATTCAGGCTCGGCCGCTGAAGTACCGGATTTCCGGAAGTGGCCGGTCGTCCGGTGGCGCCGGATGTCCGCTCATTTGTCTCGGGCTTCTGGCTCTGGATTTCTGGAGACGTTCGGATGTCCGGTCACTAGAGGGGGGGTCGGACGTCCAGTAAGAACCGGTCGTCCGGCGGCTATAGCCTCCGGACAGCTCCTTCTCTTGTTCCTCGCGCTTGGTGTCCTTGCCGTCTTGTCCATGGTCTTCCTCTTAGTTCCTGGTCATGCATAGCACGCATGTTTGAGGTAGTAGCCATGTCTCACATGAGGAAAGTGATGGTTCGGAGAGGAGCGAGTTCACCTTGTGTCCGATGGCGTATGTTCGAGGTCTCGTCGTATGTCCTCTTGGGGTTTGGAGAATAGTCGGAGTGTACATGGGGATGAACATGGGATGCTCCGCATCATCTCCCCCGCCCCATGGGAAAGATCTGACGTCGGATCATGATCCTCATCACCATGGAAACGCTTGTCGTGGACGGACTTGTAGTTGGACGGAGTTGAGGGCATGGCGCAATCCAAGTGCTCCAAGGTGTCTCCGGTGTGTGGTACATGCAAAATTGGTAAACACAAATTACACTTGGAAATACAATGGTTAGTGCACGCAAAGTGTCCATCATAGAAGAATGAGTCCATTCGGCAAGATTGTTCGTGACAAAGCACATGAAGCTTTGCAAGTTGATATAGAATGATATGCAAAGCATTCATGGGAGCAAAAGCATTCATTGTGCAGACAAATATATTGTGAATGTGATCAATGCAACCATTGTGCAAAATGATGTCATAATGGGATGGTTTATCAAAAGCATGAACATGGTAATGGGTGCTCACTATGAGTATGTGATCATGCAATTGATGATGGGAAGTATGATCATGATGTATGAATATGCCATCAAGGTAGATCACAACAAATTTGCTAAGAAAATGCATAAGATCATATGTCATGGATGACATGGGGATACAATATGCAACAAGGAAATCATAATGTGAGTCAATCCATGCATAAGATGCAAATTTGTCATGTGTATGATATGTCCATCGAGCATGAGATGCGTGAGCACAATCAACAAATATGGAGGTGTTGGTGTACCAATGCTCGATGTCATGGCATGAGTGGAGGTTTGAAGGTGCATCCAATAAGTCCGAGCGCTCCTCAACTTGAAGGTCCATAGAGCCAATCTCCCAAGTCGCTCCTCTGTTCGCTAGATGTATCATGTAGACAACAAGATGGAGACAACAATAAAAGAGTGAGTCATCCAATATGCGTAATGGAGGATGGCTCAAAGGGAAAGAGTTCACCTTTAGGAGATTCTCGCAAATGTTGGTGTTGCACATCGTCTATGCCTTCACATGAAAAAGTTGTCTCATGACAGTATCGCCTTGTGAATCCTTCAAAATGAAAGAACATGACAAACAATCGGAAAAACAAATGAGGTTAGCGGATATGCAAAACCTATCATACGTGTGGCAAAATACCCAACAAGTGTATGCATCATGCTCATCATAAGAAAGGACAAGGGAGCATTTCATAGTATGGAGGCTCACTACGTGTTGTGGCTCACTCACTTCCTCTTGGATGCACTCACTCATATGGTTGGTTTAGTCACTCAAATGGCTCTCAACCTCACATAGGATGTGTGGCATGCTCTCAAGTGTGGGGCTCGTGGTGGTCACACTCATCCTCTCATAGGAAATGCACTCAATGTCATATATGGCAGAGTCACTCATCTCACTCATGGGGTGGTGGCTCTCCTCACATGGCAATTGGGGCATCTCGTCATATGTGGGTGTCGGAGAGATGCAGGTGCAGATGTCTCCATGCTCAATCATGTCGTGGTTGTAGCCGTGGATGAAGGCCGAAGATGGCACATCATCACTCTCCTCCAAGACCAAAGATAAGGTCTCATGTGCGGTCTCTTAGCTTGACTCGGAGTATGAGTCCAATATGGGCGCCGTCTTCATGTTGTTGAAGAAGTTCATGCTCGTCGCCATGGTCGAAGGACATGCCCCTTGCTTGACCTTCTTGTCGCTATCTTGTTGTAGGAGGCCCATATGGTGTGGCACCTCGTAGCTCTTCTCCATGACTGAAGGGAATTTCCCATGCTCGGCGATCTTCCTTGAGGGGCTTCCGAAGATGGAAGTGTTTTCCTCGCTCGTAGGTGGTCGCCTTGTACTTGATGATGTCGATGTAGGTGAACTCACGGGAAGTAGGTGAAGATGCCATACGTCCAAAGGCGAAAATGCCTTGATAGCACTTGGCGAAGAAGCCGAAGTGGTTTTTGTAGCCGTAGCTCCGTCTTGGTGTTGCTCATCTCGTGGTCTTCTCTTATGCTCTTGAAGCTTGGCCTTGGCGTGAAGTAGTTCTTGTTGGGACTTGTATGTTTGAGCTTGGCGAGCATCTTCATGATGATGGTGTCGTTGTCGCACTTGAGCTCATAGTAGATGTCGTTCGTCGTCTTCGTGCACATGTTCCTTGGAGGTTACTTGCCCTTCATGACGAAGTGTATCACGAACATGATAGTGGTTGCCCTGGAGATGCGGACGTGGTTGACTTGCGCTTGCATCCTTTTTACGCTCCAAAGACTTGTGACTTGAACGTCGCCGCCTTGAGGATGATGAAGGGGAAGAACGGTTGATCAACAAGTTCCGAATCTCCTCCATCCTTGCATCTTGCTCCTCCTTTTGTGCGGAAAGATTGTTGTCGATGTAGTCCCTTTTCCTTGCATCAGAGTGATGAATGTCGATGGAGAGGTTCTCGATGCGCTCTCTCAATCTTGATTGTGCGCCTTGCATTTGTCATTGTAGATCGAAGATTGACGCTTTGTTGATGTAGTTGTTCACACTGTCGTTGTTGTAGAAGACCGGAGATGAAATGCCTTGCCTATCCATCACAAGACTCGAGAAAAAAATGAGTGGGAGAAAGACAAGAACTTATACCAAATGTACCTTGACAGATGTTGAAGATGGATCAATGATCACTCAATGATGTAACAAGGAAATAGCACAATTGGTACCAATTGGTAGCAAGAGTCAATAATGTTGACAAAGATTCACAAATTCGCAAGTATAACAAGTAGACCAATAGAAATGAGTGGCACACGGAAACACAGACACGAATAGATAAATGGGGTCGTGCAACCAAGGATGAGCACAAAATTTGGAATCCACGAAAAACGCTCGCGTTGCACAACTCAAGAGAGACACTAGCACAATTGCTCAACAGGCGGATATGACACTTGTGCACAACCTATAAGATGCAAAATGTATCAACTTTCTATCCCAAGTATGCTATGTATGTATGTTCCGGTGCTATGATCCAAGATGATCGGATATGACAATATTATATCCAATTTGGTATGATGCTATGGCTCTTGCTTACAAGCTTCTTTGCTCTTTATATTTTGCTTAAAAGCTTATTCTTTATTTATATGTATGGCCACTTTTGCACAATGCACAAACCAAGATAGCTATTGTGTATATGCAGGAACAAACTTGAGGCACACGAGATGACATGATAGCAAGATGAAACCAATATGGTATGGTATGCATGCAATGGAAGGTGTAGCCCGATGATCACTAATGTGCACAAGTAACATTGCCGGCAATACTCAAAGGCTAGTCTCGATGCAAAATGTGCTAGGGGTTATCAATGAAATGGCAAGGGAATATTCAATGGAGGGATACCACGATACCAAGATGATATGGAGGTTACCCTCCGTGTCGATGATGAGTGGCGGTGATCTTGATGGAGATAGCAAGATTATGGAGACTCGTCCCAAAGTACCCAAAACACCTTAGGAAACGAAAAAACCAAGAACTCAAAATCTCAAATGTCAAATGGTTGTAGCGGGATGCAGTGGTGGTTGCAGAAGCTCAATGGGATTGCGGTAATGGAGGGTAGGGTGGTGGACTATACACGGTGTCGGTGTTGGAAGCACGGTCCCTAAGTAGCCGAAACACCTTAGGAGACACAACTCACAACACAAACAAAATTGGGTTAAGTTAGTGTGGCGGAAGTGTAAGGTGGGTAAGCCTATGTGGTAGTGGTGGTGGTGGATGATGAAGAAGTAGCCTAAACACCTTAGGAGACTCAAATCACAACTCAAACAACCACTAATGATAATGGGAACAAAATTGGTTAGGTTGCGGAAGTCGGCGGTGGTGTAGCGGATGATGTGGTGGAAGCCCTAGGCAAAGATGAAAATTTCACAAAATTTGATGGCGTCAAAAGATGTTGGTGGTATTTTTGTGGAAAGGGGGATGTCAAGAGCTTCAAAACGAGCTAACGAACATCAAAATCGGAGTTCGGATGAATTAGTTACGGCCAAAACAAGAATCAACCAAAGTCTGAAACTACAGGTTACGGACGTCCGTAAATGGATGGATGTCTATGGGCCGGACGTCCAGAGGGCTCAGAAATTCGTAAATTTGGCTCGGGTTAGGGGTTTCTGGTTGTCTGGAAGGTTGCGGACGTCCGGTCATTCCTGGGCTTCGGACGTCCGTAAAACGTCGGTCGTCCGGTGGTCGGGGTCAACGCGAGATGCGAGATCCGGGGCGCGATTTTGGACGGAAAATGGGGTTTTGGGGTTAAAATTGATGAGATTTCATGGATGAAAGATGGGGAAACTTGGGGAAATGCTACATCGACTCGAAACCAAGCAAATCCATAAATCAAATCCAACAAAACTTCCTCAAACCAACAAATCACAAAAAAATGGGGCTATTTTTGGTGGGGATTTTCGAATTTGGGGAAGAACACAACAAAATTAGGCTAGAAAACAACGAGGGGAGGCTGCAAAATCGTGATCAACGTGGCTCTGATACCAAGATGATATCATGAGACAAGCTGGCTGTGATCCAAGATGATGTAGGGTGGAACCCTAGATGGCCGATCTTTCACGAAAGGAGCGGATCCCGTGAGGAACACGAAGAACACTAGTCAGGGGGACGCGGAGTCCACCAATGGCGGCATGTCGCCAGGACAAGTCATCGATGTCTCATCTCACACCGGCGATGCATAGGCCGGTGCAGCGGCAGATTTGTTAAAATTAAGGGTACTTAGGCTTTGTTTTTAATGCTGGTCTTTTGTTACAGCAATGTTTAGGTCAACTGGCTCTGTTTTATTACTAAAATTGCTCGATTTAGTAAGTGTGGTCTGTGTGCTGTACGCTCTTTTCTGTCCCCAAATTAGCAAGAGATGTTAAATTATGCAATGATGTACCCTGGGAAATTTCTACCAAAATTTGAATTATCAAACTTGCCCCATGCGCGTAAAGCAGAAGAATCGTTTGCGATGCACACAATTGCTCAAAGTAAATGGTCTGGCGGCACCGCGCGCAAAGTCTCCCTCCACATTTCCAAAATTTTGGCCTACGACCAAAATATCTATCCCGGGCCCTCTCCCCCCTTTTCTCCCCGACCACAAGTCACATTTCCCCTGTTTCCTCCTTCCTTCCTTCCTTCCTAAGCTATAGCCGCCTCCTCGCTTGCTTCCTCGCTCTCGCTGTCTTGCATCCTACCGCCGGGGTCACCATGGTCTTCTTGATGTAGGGTGGAACCCTAGATGGCCGATCTTTCACGAAAGGAGCGGATCCCGCGAGGAACACAAAGAACACTTGGGCAAACATGAGGGGAAATCACAAAGAGGAACACAAGAGAAACACTCAAACCAACAAGTATGATCACACATGTGCTATATCCATGAACACAAAAGGAGATACAAGATCCACGATCAACAAGGGACGATACACGGTAACCAGTTCTTTTCCAAAGGAGGTCTTGATGGGGCCACCCAAAAGGGGGTCTTGAATCCAAGGGGATCTTCTCCGAAGAGGGGTCGCGGTCTCTCCGTCGAGTAGATCCATAATGGATGAGCAAAGCTCTATCTGTAATGAGCTAATATTTTGCTTACCCTATCTAGGAGGAGGGAGAGGTCTATTTATAGTCGTACTACAAAAGAGGGGTAAAGTGAAGGGGTACATGGGCCTCAGCCCGCAACTCGACACAACTAGGGGTCAGACATCCGTAAGGTGTTGGTTGTCCAGAGGCTCGCGGAGGTCCAGACATCTGGGGATCCTCGGACTTCCGTAGATTCAGGCTCGGTCGCTGAAGTACCGGATTTCCGGAAGTGGCCGGTCGTCCGGTGGCGTCGGATGTCCGCTCGTTTGTCTCGGGCTTCTGGCTCCGGATTTCGGGAGACGTTCGGATGTCCGGTCACTAGAGGGGGGGGTCGGACGTCCGGGCAGCTCCTTCTCTTATTCCTCGCGCTTGATGTCCTCGCCGTCTTGTCCATGGTCTTCCTCTTGGTTCCTGGTCATGCATAGCACACATGTTTGAGGTAGAAGCCATGTCTCACATGTGGAAAGTGATGGTTTAGAGAGGAGCGAGTTCACCTTTTGTCCGATGGCGTATGTTTGAGGTCTCATCGTATGTCCTCTTGGGGTTTGGAGAGTACTCGGAGTGTACATGGGGATGAACATGGGATGTTCCGCATCATCTCCCCCCCTTGGGAAAGGTCCGACCTCGGTTCGTGATTCTCATCACCATGGAAACGTTTGTCGTGGATGGACTTGTAGTTGGACGGAGTTGAGGGCATGGCGCAATCCAAGTGCTCCAAGGTGTCTCCGGTATGTGGTACATGCAAAATAAGTAAACACAAAGTATAGTTGGAAATACAATGGTTAGCGCACACAGAGTGTCCATCATAGAAGAATGAGTCCGTTCGGCAAGATTGTTCGTGACGAAGCACATGAAGCTTAGCATGTTGATATAGAATGATATGCAAAACATTCATGGGAGCAAAAGTGTTCATTGTGCACACAAATATATTGTGAATATGCTCAATGCAACCATTGTGCAAAATGATGTCATAATGGGATGGTTTATCAAAAGCATGAACATGGTAATGGGTGCTCAATATGAGTATGTGATCATGCAATTGATGATGGGAAATATGATCGTGATGTATGAATATGCCATCAAGGTAGATGACAAAAAAATTGCTAAGAAAATGCACAAGCTCATATGTCATGGATGACATGGGGATACAATATGCAACAAGGAAATCATAATGTGAGTCAATCCATGCATAAGATGCAAATTTGTCATGTGTATGATATGTCCATCGAGCATGAGATGTGTGAGCA
Organism: Triticum urartu; assembly: GCF_003073215.2. NCBI lineage: Eukaryota > Viridiplantae > Streptophyta > Magnoliopsida > Poales > Poaceae > Triticum > Triticum urartu. The sequence goes on from NC_053026.1 coordinate 216,364,634, forward strand.
CAATCAACAAATATGGAGGTGTTGGTGTACCAATGCTCGATGTCGTGGCATGAGTGGAGGTTCGAAGGTGCATCCAATAAGCCCGAGCGCTCCTCAACTTGAAGGTCCATAGAGCCAATCTTCCAAGTCGCTCCTCCGTTCGCGAGATGTATCATGTAGACAACAAGATGGAGACAACAATGAAAGAGTGACTCATCCAAGATGCGTAATGGAGGATGGCTCAAAGGGAAGGAGTTCACCTTTAGGTGATTCTCGCAAATGTTGGTGTTGCACATCGTGTATGCCTTCACATGAACAAATTGTCTCATGACGGTATCGCCTTGTGAATCCTTCAAAATGAAAGAACATGACAAACAATCGGAAAAACAAATGAGGTTAGCGGATATGCAAAACCTATCATTCGTGTGGTAAAATACCCAACAAGTGTATGCATCATGCTCATCATAAGAAAGGACAAGGGAGCATTTCATAGTATGGAGGCATATGATGCGAGAACAACGAAATACAATAGGCTTAATCAAGCAAGCATGCATCACAAGTAAAGTTTCCAAGTCTCCACGATCAATAAGCATAGACGCAACAATTGGAGGCAAGCGACACTGAACAAAATATATCATGTGGGAGGCATGAACATATACATCATTAACCCAAGAAAGCAAGTAATAATGGAACATGGGTGATGCGACAAAGCAAGCAATCATATGAATCAAGGCAAGCAAGCTAGTAGTGCGAAGATGCAACATAGTAGAAGGAATCATGTCAAGTATGTCATGTGTGCAAATGGTAGTCATGAATAATGCACAAGACATATCACAAGCATGAAGGCAAGATATGAGCAAAATGTCATCAATGTATTGTCCAGAGGCCATATGTAAATAGCAATGGGACATCATGACTCTCCCAACACAACAAACATCAATAGCATGAGGCACATGATAATCATGGCAATAGCAATAAGGACCTCCACCAAGCATGCAAATACACATAGGAGTAGCATAATGGTGAATCATGGGTAGATGCAAGCAAGGGTCACAATTGCATGGCAAAGGCATAGAAGCAAGCATAGCATGCAAAGTGAACACGGTAAAATGAGGATGAAGCGACAAGCGGTATATAGCCCATACCCATGTGAGAGCCAAGTGAGAGAGATGCGCATAGTCGTTGCGCGAAGAGAGCGGTGGGAAGGATAGTTCACGGGATCCCTAGTCATATTTGCTCCCAAGTGCTCATTGTTTCAACTCTTGGGATTGAGAGGTTGACGAGTATACGTGAGTACCTACAAAAAACAAAGACAAAGGGCAAATTGTGTGTGTGTGGTAGATGTACACATCATCCATCATGATGCGCACGTGCTTGTGTTGGTTAGCACAAAATATCCAAATCTCGAATAAATGAGAAGCGTGATATAGAAACATGTCATCCATCATGATAGGTTTGTTGTTATGTATAGCATAATGGAGATTCAAATTGTGTAATGCATCACAAGAAATATGTAGAGCATTGTTATTCATGGAATGCATATGGTGCAAGAAATTATGGGAATCATGCAAAGTATGGAACGCATCAAAATATCCTAATATGTATGAGGAAACTATGGGGGCCTCCTCATGATCATTAGTGGAAACATCACATGGAGAATATTGATAACATCCATAACAAAGCATATTTGGTTCTATGTGATCAAGGCATGGCATAGTAGATGAATTGTGCAAATCATGTAAGGATGCATGGCAATATCATCACATGAAAAACAAAAGCCAATGACCATCATCTCGTCATCTATGCCATAAATGCAAATGGGATTTATTGTAATGGGGCATGCATATTAACTATGTTGAGAATGAAATGAGGTAATAGGGGAGATCTCACTCATAGCATATGAAAAGTTTAAAGGATTGTCAAACATGATGTGACCAATAGAATTTTCACATGATATCCTATGGAGCATAGCATCACAACTAGGCAAATCAACATGCTCGTCATCATATTTATCATAAATTGGTAAGTCATGACAGGAAGAATTCGCACTAGCATGAAGCATGGGAATAGGTGGATCAACATCATGCAAGCAATCATTAGTGAGATTGTCCACTTGTGGGACAAGAGAAGCACCATCACCTATGTTACCTTTGGAGCATCGCTCATGTGTTGTAGGTGAGGTGTCGAAGACCAAGTGGTGGTAATCTTCATCTTGATTGAACCATGTGGGGGTGCATCTTCTTCCACCATGGCCATAGTTGTCTCCATTGGAGGTATGGACTCGTCAATGATAGGCATGTCGTCATGTAGGAGACCTAGCACCAAAGAAGAAAACACACTCGGAGTAGAGGTTAGGTCGTAAGAAATCATAGTGGCCTCACATGCCGTGTCAACTACCTCACTCACTATGTGTTGTGGCTCACTCACTTCCTCTTGGATGCACTCAGTCATATGGTTGGTGGAGTCACTCAAATGGCTCTCAACCTGACATAGGATGTGTGGCATGCTCTCAAGTGTGGGGCTAGTGGTGGTCACACTCATCCTCTCATAGGAAATGCACTCAATGTCATATATGGTGGAGTCACTCATCTCACTCATGGGGTGGTGGCTCTCCTCACATGGCAATTGGGGCATCTCGTCGTATGTGGGTGTCAGATAGATGTAGGTGCAGATGTCTCCATGCTTAATCATGTCATGGTCGTAGCAGTGGATGAAGGCCGAAGATGACACATCATCACTCTCCTCCAAGACCAAAGATAAGGTCTCATGTGCGGTCTCGTAGCTCGATTCAGAGTATGAGTCCAATATGGGCGTTGTCTTCATGTTGTTGAAGAAGTTCATGCTTGTCTCGTGTCGATGATGAGTGGCGGTGATCTTGATGGAGATACCAAGATGATGCAGACGCATCCCTAAGTAGCTGAAACACCTTAGGAAACGGAAAAACCGTGAACTCAAAATGTCAAATGTCGAATGGTGGTAGCGGGATACGATGGTGGTTGCGGAAGCTCAATGGGATTGCAGTAATGGAGGGTAGGGTGGTGGACTATACACGGTATCGGAGTTGGAAGCACGGTCCCTAAGTACCCGAAACATGTTAGGAGACACAACTCACAACACAAACAAAATTGGGTTCAGCCAGTGTGGCAGTAGTATATGGTGGGTAAGCCTATGCGGTAGTGGTGGTGGTGGATGATGAAGAAGCAACCATCCCTAAGTAGCCTAAACACCTTAGGAGACTCAAATCACAACTCAAACAACCACTAATGCGAAGGGGAACAAAATTTTATGGAGTCAAAAGATGTTGGTGGTATTTTTTTTGGGAAGGGGGATGTCAATAGCTTAAAAACGAGCTAATGAACGTCAAAATTGGAGTTCAGATGAATTAGTTACGGCCAAAACAAGAATCAGCCGAAGTCTGAACCTACAGGTTACGCACGTCCGTAAATGGACGGATGTCCGGGGGCCGGACGTCCGGAGGGCTCGGATATCCGTAAATTTGGCTCGGGTTAGGGGTTTCCGGTTGTTCGGAAGGTTGCGGACGTCCGGTCGTTCCTGGGCTCCGGACGTCCGTAAATCGTCGGTCGTCCGGCGGGTTGGGGTCAACGCGAGATGTGAGATCCGGGGCGCGATTTTGGGCGGAAAATGGGGATTTTGGGGTCAAAATTGATGAGATTTCATGGATTAAAGATGGGGAAACTTGGGGAAATTCTAGATCCACTTGAAACTAAGCAAATACATGGATCAAATCCAACAAAACATCCTCAAACCAACAAATCAGAAAAAAATTGGGGCTATTTTTGGTGGGGATTTTCGAATTTGGGGAAGAACACAACAAAATTAGGCTAGAAAACAATGAGGGAGGCTCCAAAATCATGATCAACGTGGCTCTGATACCAAGATGATATCATGAGACAAGCTGGCTCTGATCCAAGATGATGTAGGGTGGAACCCTAGCTGGACGATCTTTCATGAAAGGAGCAGATCCCACGAGGAACACGAAGAACACTAGGGGAAACACGAGGGGAAATCACAAAGGGGAGCACAAGAGAAACAGTCAAACCAACAAGTATGATCACACATGTGGTAGATCCATGAACACAAAAGGAGATACAAGATCCACGATCAACAAGGGACGATACACGATAACCGGTTCTTCTCCAAAGGAGGTCTTGATGGGGCCACCCAAAAGGGGGTCTTGAATCCAAGGGGATCTTCTCTGAAGAGGGTCCGCGGTCTCTCTCGTGGAGTGGATCCGTAATGGATGAGAAAAGCTCTATCTCTAATGAGCTACTACTTTGCTTACCCTATCTAGGAGGAGGGAGATGTCTATTTATAGTCGTAGTACAAAAGAGGGGTAAAGTGAAGGGGTACATGGGCCTCAACCCGCAACTCGACACAGCCAGGGGTCAGACGTCCGTAAGGTGTCGGTCGTCCGGAGGCTTGCGGAGGTCCGGACGTCCGGGGATCCTCGGACTTCCATAGATTCAGGATTGGTCACTGAAGTACCGGATTTTCGGAAGTGGCCGGTCATCCGTTGGCGTCGGATGTCCGCTCGTTTGTCTCGGGCTTCCAGCTCCGGATTTTCGTAGATGTTCGGACATCCGGTCACTAGAGAGGGGTCGGACGTCCAGTAAGAACCGGTCGTCCGGCAGCTGTAGCCTCCGGGCAGCTCCTTCTCTTGTTCCTCGTGCTTGGTGTCCTAGCCGTCTTGTCCATGTTCTTCCTCTTGGTTGCTGGTCATGCATAGCACACATGTTTGAGGTAGTAGCCATGTCTCACATGTGGAAAGTGATGGTTCGGAGAGGAGCGAGTTCACCTTCTGTCCGATGGCGTATGTTCGAGGTCTCGTCGTATGTCCTCCTGGGGTTTGGAGAGTAGTCGGAGTGTACATGGGATGCTCCGCATCACTTCTTCAAAGACCTCTCCAGCGGTTCCTCCTCCGGCGATGTCTCCTTGACCACCTGGGTATGCCTCTCTTCTCTCTCGGGCTATGACTTGGAATAAAGGATTTTTACCCGGCGGCCGATTTGAGTCATTTCTTCCTCTTGTAGCTCCCTAGGACCATCAGTGCAACGAATGGAGCGGGGTGGCTAAAGATCTATCTGCTCGTTGTCACCATCAATCTCCATGCATGAACCTAGTTGCATTTGAATCTGTGGACAGTGGGAGGAAGTTTCTGGCATGTGCAGAGAAGGTTAAACTCTCTTTCGTTGTTACAAATCATTTGTTAGATGTGATTCAGACACTGTCACGGTCCCAACCCATTCATACCACTCCTTCAACCAAACGCATCCTAAGACAATGTCACAGTTTGTACCTAGTATCTAAAATTGTTGCCATCTCATCAGCAAAAATTATTTGGTACCGCTTCAATAGTTTGTGCAGCCAATTTTGGTCCACACATCCGAGCAGCCAAACAGTAAAAATGCTAAATCTTTATGCCACGAAGGAACTGGGCATCAGAGCAACTAGGTGCTACGGAGTCCGGGTCCCTGATTTTTTTCTGCTACATCGGCTCGCCAGTGCAGGGCACCGGTGCGAGATGTAGCAACGGTTGTCTTTACACCAGTTTTGGCATACATAGTGGACGGCCTTAGTGCTATTAGTTCTATGTTACTAAATTTGTGCATGTACACACCTATTAGTATCAATTTGCTGTCATCCAAACAGTGTTGCTATCCTGTTGCAGTTATATTTACCTTCCTCATAAAATGTTCAATTTGTTATTTATTGTACATGAGTAAGAACTTGTAGCGTTGTTGTAGTTAATTATAGCTTCTGATGTTCCAGAATTTGGTTGTTGTCTCAGTAGAAATTAATTGATTTGCACATTGATCTTTTTGAGAAGATATGTCATAATTAACATGTTTCTTTAGTTTTTCAAAATAAGCATTGGTGATTTTCGAGGTTGCTATAAACCCATTTCCCCTACAAGGGTGGGTTGATCAAGAGTGGCATTGTTACTGATCTAGTTTTGAATATTATAGGATGAACGGAAGTGTTCTTACTTGGAGTGGGTTGATCAAGAGTGGCCACAGTCTTTGAAGATGTGCCTAGCGAAGCTCTGGAGCATGTATGAGGAAGAGAATAGAGGTAGGCTTAGAGAAAGTGTTGTCAACACTGAAGAATATTTGAAGATGCGGGATAAAAAGAGGAAGGTGGAGAATGATCTCAGATTTTTAAAATCAGACTTTGCTAAGATGTTGTTGGCGAAGGAGGAGGCACTTTCCCAGTTGGCTAGTGCAAATAGGTTCTTACTGAACTGAAAGCAGAGGTGGATAAGATGATCCTGGATGATCTCAATTAGGGAAATGAATATAGTGTTCTAATAATGTTCTTATGAAGTTGAACTAGGTATATGTTGTACTGTGTTGTTTTCATGTAGCTATCGTACTTTGATGTTATAATATATTTATGTGCCTGATATGAAATTGGCAAACATCTGTTGGATATATATGAAATATGAATTTGGATAATACTAGAATTATTAATTATAAACTAATAAACCTGCTAAATGTGTCATGGAACTTTGCAAACGGTTCTAGCAGTAAAAGCGCTTGTGATGGATAGCCCAATGCCACACAGTTTTCTTCATCAAATCGTGTGTGATGTAGTTGATAAAAGCAAATAGTTAACCAAGGCAGAGCATGTGTTATACTTACACCTTTCACACACGAGCCTACACATAAAACTATGTGGGATGTGCATACGAACGGAAAAGGTTTCCCTGGATTGACTGTGTGGGATGTACATAAGAATGGAAACGTATTCCTTGGATTGACTATGTGTGATATACATATGAACGGAATCGTTTTCCCTGGATTGACTATGTAGGATGTACATAAGAATGGACACGTATTCCTTGGATTGACTGTGTGTGATATACATACAAACGAAAATGTTTTTCTGGGATTCACTATGTGGGATGTACATACGAACGGAAATGATTGGGTTTCGATGCCTCACCCGATCGCACACGAGCTTATTTTGCCCTAGCCTGTATCCCAGAAGGGCCTATCCCCGACGATTTCTGGGTCGTGTAGGAAGAACACCCCTATCTCCCACACTCAGTTGGCGACAGTGCCAAATGCCATCGTGGAAACGGGTTAAAAACCGTTTTATAGCACCAACGCATACCAGTGCTTGTACCTTCAATCATCCAGGCAATCTTTCCATCAGGGTAGAAGTGCGCAGTGGAATAGAATTGCATGGTCATCTCATCATTCCACTTAGTCAACTTCTGACCAACAAACCTGTCAACTCCATTCATTCTGAAGCTCTCATGCACACTTGGGAAATAGTCATCATTGTCATCAATGTATTTCCAATCAACCAACTTCATATCACAAACAGTGGGCTTCTTGTACAAAAGGACAGCCTCATAGAAATCCTATTGTTCCTTTGTGTGAAAGCGGTAGTCCACAACAGTTCTCCTCCTGGTGGCATAGGGATCAGTCTTTCTCCAAAGTATGAGACCTGCATCCTTTATTAGCTTCATATTTTCTGCCACAGGATGATCATCACTATGATCTGGAATCTTGGGCTTCAGCTTTCTGAGCACTTGTTGATCTTCTTCTTCTTGATCTTCAGGTACTGGGGCCTTATTCTTCTCAGCAGCAGGGATGTTCCTGGTAGATCTCTTTGGTGCAGATGGTTTGGGGGCTTGAGCTTGAGCTGAAGGCTTGGGGGCAGACATGGGCTTAGATGGAGTAGCTCCAGTCCTTATGGCATCCTCTATAAGCTTCTGAGTCTTTGTAGGAGGTGCAACAGGCTCTTCCTCCTCTTCATCTTTATCAGAATCTCTCATCATAGAAGGTTTGCCAATGACTCTGCCAATAGTCTTTCTGACTCTCTCCTTCCTCTTCTTTCCTCCAGTAGCTCCTTCGTCTCTTGGTTCAAGAGTGAACTCCATGGTTTCTTGAGTTGAGGCTCTAGCTTTTGACACTGGAGGTCTTTTACCAAGAGCTTTCTTCTGCATTCCAGGCTTGGTGGCAGCAGCAGCAACATACTCTTTCTTGAGCACCTTCTTCTTGGAGGTCACTTCCTCCTCCATAACAAAATCTTCATCCTCAGATTCAGATGTTCTCTTCTTCCTTGTCTTGGTGGCTGCCTTAGGTAAGTTGCTGGGAGTGCATCTGCTCCCCTCATCATAACTGATGGACAAAATCTGCATCCTCAGATTCAGATCGTGATACTAAATTTCTTAGCTACTCTTGGAGATGTTTATGGGCTAAGTTGGGGACTAAACTGCTTTTTAGTACTACTTCTCACCCCCAAACTGATGGACAAACAGAAGTAGTCAATAGAACATTGTCTACTATGCTTAGGGTTGTTTTGAAGAATAATAAGAAAATGTGGGAAGAATGCTTGCCTCATATTGAATTTGCTTATAATCGTTCATTCCATTATACTACTAAGATGTGCCCTTTTGAAATTGTGTATGGTTTCCTCCCTCGTGCACCTATTGATTTGTTGCCTCTTCCATCTTCGGAGAAGGTTAATTTTGATGCTAAAGAACATGCTGAATTGATTTTAAAAATGCTTGAGTTAACTAAGGAAAACATTGAGCGTATGAATGCTAAATATAAACTTGCTGGAGATAAGGGTAGAAAACATGTTGTGTTTGCACCTGGAGATCTTGTTTGGTTACATTTGCTTAAGGATAGATTTCCTAATTTTTGCTAATCATAGCTAATGCCATGTGCTGATGGTCCTTTTAAGGTGTTAGAGAAAATAAATGATAATGCATATAAACTTGAGCTGCCTACAGATTTTAGGGTTAGTCCCACTTTTAACATTGCAGATTTGAAGCCTTATTTGGGTGAGGAAGATGAGCTTTCGTCGAGGATGACTTCTTTTCAAGAAGGGTAGGATGATGAGGACATCAATACCTTTGTTACACCCACAGCCCCTGCTGTTATACATACTGGACCAATTACTAGAGCTCACGCACGCCAATTGAATTATCACGTACTTTCATTTCTTGGTAACGATTCTAATGTTCATGATAATATGATTCTGCCTAAATTGGATACATTTGTTTTGCTTACAAATGAAGGGCCTAGATTGGACAAGAAAGATGAACCTTGGAGAAAGTTCAAGCATGGAGATGATGGCATGCGCAAGGGGATCAAGAACGGAGTTACAAGTGATGATTTCAGGACTTTGAAGCCACCATAAGGAGTGTATGAAGCCTTGGAAGACATATACAAGATGCCACTTCATAAATTTCGTCCAGAGGCTATTCTAGGTGCTGTGTCACCTTATTATTAGGCCAGGCCCATGTATTTTCGAAATACTTAAGTACATGCTATTTGTATTGTCCATATGTGTGGGGAAACAAGAGTTAGGGTGGGTTTTGGACCCCTCCTCCAAGGGCCATGAAATCCACCCCCCCCCCTTTTCCTCTATATATACAGCTCTTAGGGCGTCTTTTAGACTTTGGGTTTTGTTTAGATTAAAGTTCGTCATAGCTGCAACTTCGCGTACTTCGTTTGTGTTCAACGACCAGACAAAGGCGTCACAGAACACCACCTTGATCAATAAAGCTTTCATCTTATATTCGTAATATCTAGATTGCAATCTCAGTTTCTTGCTTGTTCTTCATTTGCTCGCAGGAAAAAAACCCTCGTGGTTAGGTTGATCGTGCTCCGGCGTGGTCAATAACCCCTCAGAAGTTGGTTTAGTGATTGCTAAGGCGCGACGTCTCGCACGTTCGTAGTCGGATCGTCAAGGTTGACTCCTAGAGAAAACAATAGCCACCATCTCATCGAGACATCGGGACACCCTTGCCTCTACCAGTATCACACCCCGAGTATGTTGATTTCAATCGTGATGAAGACGATTTGCTAGGTGATGATGATTTACTTGTTGACAACACTAGTGATGAATTTTCTATTAATCATGCTAATCAAGATGAAATGAATGAAAATGACAAGAAGGAGATTGAGCGTCTAACTAAAGAACTAAACACTCTTAAGTTAGCTCATGAAACAACTATAGAGGATCATTGAGAGCTTCTAAGGACTCATGAGAAGCTACGCTTCGAGAAGCTAAATTTAGAGCAAGAGCATGGGTTCCTAAAAGAAATCAATGATGATCTTTGAAAGAAAAGTTCTTCTTACATTGCCAAGTGTATACTCTTGTATACTTATATGCCACAAGTAAAATCTAGCAGCAAGAGCAAGAAAGATTCTTCTTCCAGTAGTAACAATAATCATGTTAAATCCAATATTGTTGCTTCTAGTAGTTCTCTTGATTCCACTAGTGATTCTCTTAGCCAACTTACACTTGAGCAAGAAAATAGCTTATTGAAAGGAATTATAGAGCAAGGTGTTTACAAGAGCCTTGCCGGAAGTAAGAAATTTGAGGAAATTGTATGCAAGCAAGGAAGGCACCAGAAGAATCAAGGTGTTGGTTTTGAACGAAAGTTCAATGCCAATGGAGTTGAGTGGGAAGAAGATCAATACCCCAAGATGAAGCTTGTTCCTCAATAAGAGAAATATGATCCCACTTCTTTCAAAGGAACACAAGCTCAAGATGATCTTCCACCACAAGACCACAAAGCTAAAAGGCAAGGACAAGCTTCAAGAAGAGATCGATTCATTTGAAGAAGCTCTTAAGGCCTTGGTCAAGTGGGTTACCAAGAGTACATCAAGTTCTACTTCATCAAGTACGACTACAACTCCAAGGATTCCCATCAAGTTGATGTGGATCCCAAAGAAGAAGAACTAGAGAGTTCTTGAGGGTGACTCCGCCAACATACTTCACTCATATTCATTTTGGCAAGGACAAGTGCAATCAACTGCCATATCTTGCACTAGTTTAAGGAGTCACAAACCCTCTTGTTGGTAAGACAAGGGACAAGGTAACCTAATGCTTTCATGGACATCATCATATGTGTGTTTCACTCTATGTCTTTGGATATCCTTGTGTGTTCCTTGTGGGACTAAACCATGTAGGTATGGAAAGTGCAACTCACTCCAATGGATTTCTCCTACGGACTTCTGGGCTCTGTGGACCCAGGGAAGGTTCAAACTCTGGGGCGTGTGCGAAGAACTCAACCTCTCCAGCCAACCAACCCGACACTCCCACGGCCTAGCTCAATGAACAAGGAAGAAGATGGACATGGCAGTTTACCCAGGTTCAGGGCGCCTTGCGGTGTAAAACCCTACTCTTGCTTTGTGGTGGATTGGCCTCAAGAGGGGCTGAGAATGAACTAGTACAAGGGATGAACAACCTCGCGAGGTCTACTCTGGTGAGGGAATGTTTCGGCGTTATGGGAACGGGGGTCCCCAGACTTGCCTGCCTGCGGCCCATGGCGTCACGCTGCAAGAGGGCCCATACGGCCCATCTTCACCAACAAGCGTTCAAGACCCTCGCGAGGGGCCAAGCCTCGCGAGGCGGACGACACAAGAACTACTTAGGAGCGGCCTCCTAGGCTGGCTCGCAAGGGGCGGAGAGATCAAGGCTAGGCAAACCTCGCGAGGTTCCAATGACGTGAGCCATGACAGTCGAGATCAGGCGGGCGCCAGGCGGGTGCCAGCGCGCACAGTGTCCTTGTTTCGTCTTTGGTGCTAAGGAGGCATCAAGCAAAGGTTTCCATATCGGTGCAACGAGACGAAGACCAGCAGGACGGCAGGACAGAGGTCACCGTGGATCCCAAGGCGGCGTCACCACCAGAGCCTTTGGCAGGCGAAGCCTACTTTTGTCAAGATAAGCTGTTCTAGTTGTCCCCTTTCAAATTGGCCGTTGTTGGCTCCCTTCCCGCTCAATATTTGGGGAGAGGACCAGGGCCTCTATAAATAGGACTAGCCACCATGTTAGAAAAGGAGATCGATCCGTACAACCACAAGTTCACCAAGCACAAGAACACCTCTCCTCAGGAGGCCGTTCTTCCCCTTGTACTGTTCATCCTCAGCCCAAGAGGCAATCCATCACACCACACTGGAGTAGGGTATTACACCGCAACGGTGGCTCGAACCAGTATAAATCTTGTGTCCCTTGTGTTGTGAGTTCGTCGAGCTTGCCTTTGAGATCGCCAAGTGCTTGAGGGCGTGATCGGTGAGGGAGAGATCTTCGCGTGCACCCTAGTGTTTGAACGTTAAGGGTTTTGCCGGTACCCGAAATCTGACATTTGGCGCGCCAGGTAGGGGAGCACCGAAGCCTTCTTCTTCGTCGAAAAACGCTTTGGCACTCCACCAAGTTCATGGTCGACGCTTGCCGAGCTCACGCTAAGCGTCGGGCCGCCCTCGCCGCCCGCGTTGCTCAGACGGCTCCCGTCGGCGGGCCTCCCCATCATTCCCCGTCACCCGCCGTCACCAGTCCAGCGGCAAACGAGGAGCAAGCCTCTTTGCTTCATCCCTCCATGCGCTGGGACGGCCACACCGCCACCCCGTCGCTGAGTCCGGCCGGCTCATCGTCTCACGCTCGCCGCGCCCCCGCAGACGCGCAGGCCGCGCTGCTCATGGCACGCGAGCTCCTGTGCTACCATCCGGTTGATTACCTCTACGAGGACTGGCTGGACCGCATTGCGAGCTCGTTAGCATAGCGGAAGGCTCTCCTGCACCGTCCCTCTCGCTGCCTCGCCCTCCGCCAGCTGCGGGAGACATGGCTCACGGAGCGCCTCCGCCTCCTCCACAATGAGATGACACCCTTGCACCGAGGCGTGCCGCTCAGGGAGCGCCTCAGCCTCCCCCGTACCAAGGCGGCGTCCTCGCTCCAAGATGCGCGGTCCAGCGGCGTGACCCACTGCGCCGCATGCCAGCACACGAGGAAAGAAGCTGCCAAGAGATTCCCCATCCCCAAGGAAGTGCTCCAGCACTCCCAGCTCCGCTACGCCAGGATTGCTTGCTGCGACAGGGCCATGCGCCGCGTGCCGCGGCGATGCAGGGGCACCACGACCAGGCTCCACCTCCAAGGCGGGCCCCGATGACCACGGCCGGCTACCGCACCTTCACCCCCGAGCTGTGTCGCGTCGCCTGGCCAGGCAAGTTCAAGCCAGACCTGCCTCCGCGCTATGACGGCACCCCCGACCCCGCGGAGTTCTTGCAGCTCTACGAGCTAAGCATCGAGGCAGCCAACGGCGATGAGAAGGTCATGGCGAACTGGTTCCCCATGGCTCTCAAGGATGGTGACCGCTCTTGGCTCCTGAACCTGCCTCTTGGCTCCATCTCTTCCTGGGATGAGATGCGCGACCGTTTCATCGCCAACTTCCAGGGCACTCGCGACCATCCTCCGGCCATGGGTGACCTGCGCCGCGTCAAGCAACAACCAGGGGCAACCCTCCAGAAGTACATCCAGCGCTTCAATAATGTTTTTCTCAAGGTCCCCAAGGTGACGGACGAGGCCATCATCTCTGCATTCTCCGATGGCGTCCGCGACATCAACATGAAGGAGGAGCTCGCCATCCACGAGGAGCTGTGCACATCCCTGGAGCTGTTCAACCTGGCGACCAAGTGCGCAAGGGCCGAGGAAGGGTGCCTTTGCCTCCCCGAGCTCCCAGATGTCGACTTAGAGGAGAAGAAATCCAAGGCCAAGGACGTGAAGCACAAGGGAGTCGCCGTGCTCGCGGCAGAGACGGACACGAAGCGCGGCATGTACCAGCCTGAGTCATCCAAGGGCTGCTGACCGTTTTGCGCCTTCCACAACATGCACAGCCACAACACCAACGATTGCCAAGAGCTCAGAGCCAGGCATGACGGACGCTTCGGTCAACGCCCTGAGCACAACGACCGAGGCTACGGTCGAGGAGGAGGGTGCGGCGGAGGACGCTTGGACGACCGGGGCCCACGCCAGGAGTGCTGTGACTGGCCTCGTGAGGATCGCTGGCAGGATCAGCCTCGCGAAGGTGCCTGGAGGGATCAGCCTCACAAGGACCGTCCTCAAGGCAATGCTGGGCTCCCTCCACTGCCGCCACCAAGAAGGAACGACGACCACGACCAAGACGAGGGGGATGGGGGCTTCCAGGAGCCGCGTGCTATCGCCTGCATCTTGGGCGGAGCTCAAGCCCCAGCCTCACAGCGTATCCTCAAGCAGTTTGCTCGCGAGGTGAACGTGGTCCTCCCCAAGCTCGAGGCCACTCGCCCGCTCAGGTGGTCCCAATGTGCCATCACTTTCAGTTTGGCAGACCAGCTCAAGTGCGCGGCCACCATCGGCGCTCTCCCAATGCTTTGTTCACCTATCATCAGCAACGTGCAAGTCACCAAGACCCTCATCAACGGCAGCGCAGGGCTCAACGTCTTCTACGTCGAGACATTCGACAACCTACAAGTGCCCTACGATCAGCTTCAGCCCACTAAGCCCTTCTCGGGCATGACTGACGGCTCCACCACGCCGATAGGTCAGGTCCACCTCCCAGTCACCTTTGGAGTATGCAACACCTACCGCACCGAGCTCATCGACTTCGACATCGTCCACATTCGTCTGTCGTACAATGCCATCCTCGGGTATCCAGCCCTGGCCAAGTTCATGGCAGTGATGCACCATGGCTACAACATCCTCAAGAAGCCAGGGAGCGGCGGGATCATCACAGTCCCCTGCGAAGAAAGAGATGCGGTGTGCTCCCTCGAGCGCGCCTTCCAAGCAGTGTCAATCGAAGACTCCGACAACAATGCAGCTTGATATCCTCCTAAGGTCGTCTCCAAGATGAAGAAGCAGCTACTCAGTGCCGGACCTCGGGAGGGTAGCACCGCAAGTGGAACCTCGTCAGGATCAGCGCCCGCACCTGGGGCGTCTCTCTCTGTTGTATAGGAAGGCGCGCCCGGCGCCCTCCTCGGGCAAGGCTTGGGGGCTCTCTTCTGGAGGGCCTCAGACCTTGCCAACATCGCGATGGAGGCGCTCAGGCACCACTTGGAGGCGTGCTTCGTGGCACGTCTCCATCAGGAGGACACTATGCAAGGAGCGCCCGACGCTCAGGAGTTCATCACCATGGTATCTCAGGAGCTTCAGGAAGAAAGAGCAATGTGCGGTGGCTGCCGCCCACCTGGTGCTGCTCCCTACCCAGGCAAGGGTGGTGAGCTATGCGTCTGCATCGACATACCAAGGCTCAATCGAGCCGCATCTCAGGAGCGCTTCTGGCCTTTGCGTGTTAGGCGCTGTGAAGGTCCATCTCACAACAACGTTCGCATGCCATTCGATCTGCCGAGCGTGGCTGCTGCCTTCCAGTGCAACCTGCGGAGCATCATGGCAAACCAGGAGACCAGGCACCACGCAGTCCTGGGAGAGATGGCGACAGTCCTCAAGGAACCACCTGGACCCCTAGAGCCTGCCGAGGCTCAGGGCCCCGACGGCTCGTGAGGAGCAACCCATTCACTGCGTAGCTTCAGCTGCCTCAACACCCCTTCATCAACGGAACCAGGTGACATTTTCCAAGTTTATTAAGCTGGGAGCACCCTCAGGGCTGCATCATTCCCAGGCCGCGTGGGTCCATCCCTGTGGCATGTATCCCTTCTTTTTATGTCTTTAGCTTACCTTGCTGGGGGCGCCACTTGGGCTGCATCATCCCCAAGCCGCTCCGGCCGGACCCAGTGGTGCGTATCATTCATGCATTTACCTGAGCTAGTTTTCCTTCCATGTTTAATCTATCTATGACTATCACCTGCTTGATTGTCGCCCACCGCGGGAGCCGCGCGCCAGTCGTCTTTCTTCAGGACCCTTCGAGTGAGAGGGTTAGGAATGGCGTCTGTGCTCGGGACCGTCCCTGCAGCGTCGATAAATCCAATGGCTGAGCTCTATCTGGCGGGTCGGCCCTGTTCACGTCACCTCCTGGGGTCGTTGGTGCTTGGCTTTCTCACGTGATAACCTCAGGAGATTCGTTCGGTGCAGGTTGTCTGACCACCTCACAAGGCCAACACAGCAAACAAGAATCAAGACCAGGCGCAACCCGCCTTGAGGTAGGGCCTCGTGAGTCCCGTGCTAGCTCATGAGTGCCCATATACACCTCGTCTAGCCCTGCCATGCAAGCCACGTGTCAGGGCGGGGTTGTACACGCCCCGAGGGCTCTCCGCAGTAGGGAGTACCATCCCACGTACCAGTGGAAACACCATGCTCCGTGCTGGCAGTCGACACTGCCGAGGAGCGGCTATGCCCATGCAAGTGCGGAATCGCCATGGTCCGTCCTGGTCATAAACAACTGAGGGTGGCCTCACGGTCGTATCAACCTCAGGGAGCCTCCGGGCTCGGTGTCTGGCCTCATCGCAACGCCTCCCCTCGGGAGAGCCGCGCGAGGGGGCTGGGCACGGGGGCTGCTCTAGGGCCACGCCCAAGCATATGCCACTGCGCCAGGTCCCTCGGACCTGGTCGTCGAACGCCCTCCCAAGAGGAGCCAAGGTATGAAGGTCGTTTGAACGTCAAGGGGGACTCCTGAGCATCGCGACTCAGGAGCCTAATTGACCATGTAGCCCCTCACTCCTTGGTCCATCCTGGTGATCCGGTCAGCCCAATGGCGGTTGAGGTATGAGCGGGGTCGGGCTCTGTCGACGTAGAACACAAGACCTAGCATTGCATCTCCTTTTCACAAGCTGTTTGCGCGTCAAGGGGGACTCATGAGCATCGCGACTCAGGAGCCTAACTGACCACGTAGCCCCTCACTCCTTGGTCCGTCCTGGTGATCTGGTCGGCCCAACGGCGGCTGAGGTATGCGCGGGGTCGGGCTCTACTGACGTAGAACGTAAAGCAAATGGGAAGGAAATCGCAAAATCTAAAAGCAAATATTACAAGACATATTGTTCTTCGAATATCAAACACAAGTTTAAATGCCTCCACGAGGCACGCTACACGCTGCAAGAGTTTCAACAGTAAAGGAGCCGCAAGCCAGTCATCCCTAGATACCGCCGGCACCCGCAAGAGGCGCCCCCTCCTGGGTGCCGTCGCCTTCACCTGCACCACCGGTCGAAGGCACGGGGGTGAAGGCATCGAACTTCTCTACCAGGGCTTCCACCTGACCTTTCACGGCTGTGGCGGCGGCGGCTACGTAGTGTTCATCAGCCACGGGCTCCAGCATCTCATCAAGGCGAGCAGCAGGATCATGAAGATGGAGGTGGCTGAAGACACGCGTCAATGCGGCTGAAGAAAGGATGCGAGCCTCTTCCTCTGCCATGGTATCGATGCCGTGCACAACTTCCTCAAGCGCCTCAACCAAGAAGGGAAGCAACTGGGCGGGGCCATCATCATTGGTGGCCAATGGCTTCTCCATGCCCTTCTCATAGAGTGACTTCAGAGCCTCGCGAGACCTCTTCTCGAGAAGCGCGAAGCCCGCGCTGTCCTCGGCCAGAACCTTCGCCTTGGCGTCGAGTTCGGCCTTCTCAGCCTGCACCTTTTGCTCCAGCTCCTCTAGCCGGCCGCGCTCAGCGGCCTGCGCCCGCGGCAACTGCTCCAGCTCGGTGTCGCGACCCTTGATGGCGTCCTCCGAAGCCTTCGTCCTCTCTTCCTCCGCATTACGGCCACGGGCATCTTCGAAATGCTCTTCACGCAGGATCTTCAGCTGAGCCTCCAGCACCCGGCAGCGACCTTGGGCGGCTTTGGCGTCCTTCAGGGCCGCCTTGTGAGCAACTACTGCCTGAGCTGCAGCTCACTTCTCCCCCTCAAAGGTCGCCGCGACCTGGCTCAACGCCGCCCGAACGGACATGTCAGAATGAAGCCAACCAGAGACCAGCTCCAAGCGCCCAGCCGCCAGGAGGGGTTCGGCGCTCTAGAGAACTTCTCGCAGTTGGGCCATCTCAGAAAGGGCCCGCTCTAGGACGTCAGGAGAAGCGGAGGAACCTGGGATCAGCAACATGGCAGAAGGAGGAGTAAGAGGTGTCCTCATCACCATGACCTGGGAGGCAGGAAGCTCCAGAGGCTCTCGGACCTCAGCACCCGAGCCGGACTCTGGCACCTCCCGAGTCAGCGAGGCCTCAGGGGCTGACTTCTCCCGAGGATGCTCCACCCAGCCCCGCGAGGATGATCGGGCTGGAGATGCACGAGCACCGTCCCACCTTTGCTCATGGAGAGGGGCGCTGCCGCAGGAGGCGACCTGGGCTCAAGCGGCATCACCTCGCTCTCCCTTCTCCTCTTCGCCGCAGGCGTCGGCCTAGTTACAAAACAAGGAAGAGGAGTCAGAAACAAGCAACAGCAGCAAGAACAAGGCAAGACGGGAACACCTACTGATCTACCGCGGCGTGGTCCCTCCGCTTCAGGAGACTGAAGCCGGAGAGCTTCGCGACATGAGGCGCGGGCGCGCCAGCTCCGGAAGCAGAAGCAGGAGCAGAGGCTGAGCCGGAAGCAGCTCCAGGCGGCGCCAGAAGAGAAGCCGCATCCCGGGAGATCAATGTCGACCGGTCCGTCGTCGGGAATACGGGTGGCTCTCCCTTCTCCTGGCGGGCGTCAGCCTCGTTGTGGTCAGGAAGGGTGCGGAGGATGTCAACTTTGCTCAAGGGGGAGGTCTCCCCCATCCCTTCAGGGGTCACCTCCGAGTCTTCCTCCTCCTCCTCTTCCTCCCCGCGGGACTCACCAGAAGACAGCTCCACCTACGTCGGTGCCACAGGGGCCCCGGTGGGCGCCGGCGGCACCAGCCCGCACCCCTCAAAGGTTGGCCTAACGGCCACGAACAGCGCCCCGTTCTTGCGGCGAAAAAAGTGAGTGAAAGCATTCGGCGGGTACTCCTAGTCGTCTCCGACCAGCAGGTGGAGAGCCACAGCTAGCTCATCATCGGACAAGGCTTTCGGGCTCAGGAAAACCTTGTCCTCTTCGTTCCCAAGCTCCCACAAGGGGCATGTACGCACCTGAAGCGGGGCTACGCACAGCATCAGGAATTCCCATGCAAGCATGGCCCCTGTCACCTTTGCCGCCATCGCGTTGCCCGGCTTCAGGTCGGCGTTCATCTTCTCCAGCACTAACGCCGCCCGCTCGTCAGCGAGCTTCGTGCAAGACCACCCCTTGTCGGACTGGGGCATCTCCGTCGGCAGCGTCAAGCGTGGGTGAACACACTTTGCGTCCATCATGGCCCACTTGCTCCGGAAGCCGTAGGCCTTCTTCCTAGTCTTCGAGATTGAGTTGGCCTTGCCGGCCGCGATAAAATTGGCACATCCAGAGGTATGGCCATCGTTGATGCGGAGGAAGAAGAAGTGGCGCAGCAGAGCCACGGACGACATCATGCCGAGGTACGCCTCGCGGTAATAGGCAAAGATCGACAAGAGAAGGATAGAGTTGGGATGAAGATGCAGTGCCTGCAGCCCGTAGTGGTCAAGGACCTCGTAGAAGAAGTCAGACAAGGGGGGATCCAGCCCCGCGACGGTGTTGCTCGTAAAGAAGGGGAAGAAGGTCCTTCCCTCGGGCTCCGGCACGTCGGAGCCAGCCCAGAGCCCAGTCTTCCCCTTCTCGTTGCTTTCCCCCGCCGTCAGCAAGCGTGTGGCAGCAAGGTTCTTCTCCGAGACATTGGGCACGTTGAGAGGCTCGTACCAAGTCGGCGACGAGGCAGGCTTGACCCTCTAGGGCGCCATTGGTCGCTAATGCGGAAGGGGATGGGAGTAGATCTGGAGATTTCGGAAGCAGGGAGCAAGAAAGGGGATCTGGAGCAAGGCGAAAGGAAGCAGTGAAGGCAAGCGTTGTCTACGCCAGCCTTTTGATAGTCGGGCATTTGCCGAGACAACATGGGGAAACGGAGACGACCACGTCCAATCAACCACCACACGCTGACCAAGGCCGCATGCTATTGGGGCCCGCGGCGCTCCACACTTGCCTTTTGGCTTCGCCTCGAAGCCAAGCCCGAGCGCTCCTTGGGCTCGGGGGCTACTGTCGGCGTTCTGGAATGGGAGTCGCCAAACATGCCTGCCTGCGGCCCACGACGTGGCACTGCAAGCGGGCCTATACGGCCCATCTTCACCAACAAGCGTTCAAGACCCTTGTGAGGGGCCAAACCTTACGAGGTGGATGACACAAGACCTCCTCAGGAGCGGCCTCCTAGGCTGGCTCGCGAGGGGCAGAGAGATCAAGGCTAGGCAAACCTTCGAGGTTCCAATGACGTGAGCCATGACGATCGACATCAGGGGGGCGCCAGGCGGGTGCCAGCGCGCACAGTGTCCTTGTTTCCCATTTGGTGCTAAGGAGGCAAGCACAGACGAAGAGTACCGAGGCGTCAAGCAAAGGTTTCCATATTGGTGCAACGAGACCAAGACCAGCAGGACTGCAGGACAGCGGTCACCGCGGAGCCCAAGGCGGCGTCACCACCAGAGCCTTTGGCAGGCGAATACTACTTTTGTTAGGATAAGCTGTACTAGCTGTCCCCTTTCAAATTGGCCGTTGTTGGCTCCCTTCCCGCTCAATATTTGGGGAGAGGACCAGGGCCTCTATAAATTGGACTAGCCACCACATTAGAAAAGGATATCGATCCGGAAAACCACAAGTTCACCAAGCACAAGAACACCTCTCCTCAGGAGGCCGTTCTTCCCCTTGTACTGTTCATCATCAGCCCAAGAGGCAATCCACCACAACACACTGGAGTAGGGTATTACACTGCAACGGTGGCCCAAACCAGTATAAATCTTGTGTCAATTGTGGTGTGAGTTCGTCGAGCTTGCCTTTGAGATCACGAAGCGCTTGAGGGCGTGATCGGTGAGGGAGAGATCTTCGCGCGCACCCTAGTGTTCGAACCTTAAGGGTTTTGTCGAAATCCAAAATTTGACAGAATGAGTCAACCAGGTTCCGATCCCTCTCTCGGTGGGGGCTAACCTATAATAATAGTGGCATCGGTCCTCTTCCCCCAAAATGTAGGCGGGAAGGGATACCACAGCGGCCAATTTGAAAGCGGACAAGTAGTTCATCTTACCCTGATGAAAGGTTGTCTTCGCCTGCAAATCTTCTGGTCGTGATGCTGCGATGGGCTCGGTGATGACATCCGTCCTGGTGGTCTTGCTCTCATTGCACTAGAATGGAAACCTTTGCCAGATTCCTCAGTAACCCACGCGTGCGCTTGACTCCTTAGCACCAAAAAGGAAACTGCCTCCTCTGCGCCTGATGTCACCCGCCTGGCCATGGTCGTCATGGCTTGCATCACCACAACCTCATAAGATTGGGCACCTTCATAGAAATCTCCGCTCCTCGGGAGGCCACTTGGGGAGGCCGTTTCCTCCGGGGGTCTTGCTGTCTTCCGCCTAGCGAGGCTTGGCCCCTCGCGAGGGTCTTCCCTTGTTGGTGTTGTAGATGGGTCGTACCAAGCCATTGATAGAGCCACCCCATGGGCCACAGGTGGGTAGGTATGGTTACCCTGGTTGCCAGAACGCAGACAGTAGCCCCTGGGCCCAAGGCACGCTCGGACTTGGCTTCGAGGTGAAGCCAAAGGGCAAGGCCGGAGTGTCGCGGTCCCCAATCGCATGGTCTTCGGTCTATAAATGGGGGAGGGGCGGAGCCCCCAACTCATGTTTATCTTATCGCTGCCCACTCCTTCTTCTTCCTTGTCTCGCCATCTTGCCAGAGCATCCATGGCACCAGTGAGGAGGTTCTCGGCCGTGGAGAAGGGAAAAGCTCCCAAGGAGGGGCCAGGCTCACCACTTCCCAAGAGGGTCCGCAGTCATCCCCGCAAGCACGCCGCGACACCGGCGGTTGCCCCTCGGGGGCGTCGGTGCACCTCCTCGAAGGTGGTGCTGCCTCCGGTAGTCGTGGGGGTGCTTCCTCCCACAACAGAGGTTTCCACGGCTGGGGTGACCACGGCCAAGGAGGGAGGCATGTGGCGGCCATTCGGCCACCGCGCCCGCAATCCCATTTGGTCGAGGCATCCTCGGAATTCGTGGTGTGGGCGGGGAGGCCTGCAGGTGTCTGGATCCATCTCCCACGCTTCTTCATGGGCGCGCTGCCGGCCGGGCGACCTGGCGGCCTCTGGCTGCAGGCCGATGGTTGCTGCACCAAGGCTTCATGGGTGGAGGTCGAGGTCACCCCCGCCAGCAACATGTTCGGAAACCATTGATGGCAGCCATTCGCCCGTGCGCGGCCTGCAGGGGAGGTGCACCCTCCACTTCATGCATGACGGTGTTGCGACCCTCTTCGTTAGGGTCTTCGGGGAGGACGGCAGGCGCGTGGGGTGCTACCCGGAGAGCGACAGCAACGACGTCAACCCCTCCGACGACGAGGGCCGAAGGGGCAGTAGCATCTCCGGTGGTGGACTTGCCCTCAGTGATGGTCACGGTGCCTCCAGTGGTGGCGGCTCATCCTCGGGGAAGAGCACAAGCGATGGAAACTACCACAAGCCGCCATGCCACCGAGCTCAGACCGGGGAGGGCGACATGCTGCCTCGCCACCGTGCCCTAGTGAAGGAGGAGGAGGACTCCGACTGATCACGAGCATTGCTGGAGCCGGGTCTTAAGAGCCTCTGTGGCCGTGTGGCTCCTTTTTCTTCTTTCTTTCTCCTGCATCAGAAAAGTAGACAACCCTGTCGGGGCGTGTAATGAACCATGGCGCTTGCGCCATTATATTATCGTTTTAGTATTGCGTCCTAATATCTGTCTTGCTGCTGATTGTGATTGGGATGACTAAGCTTAGTGTACTTGCGGTAGACTCTCGTGCCGTGACAGCATGCCTCTCTGGAGGTTGGACCTCCTGTGCCACCTGCGGGGCCCTTGGTCTAGAGAGGTCCTACTAGGGGTTTCCTTCTTGTGGATTCGAAGGCCATCGTCCATCGGGATGCACCTAGCAGTTGCGGTGTCAGGGACCTTTGGAGGTGCCGCGGCCCGCGTGTCGTGGTTTTGTCACGACAGATGTCCTTGTGAAAGGACTTAGTCGTGGAGCCATCGCAACGGGTTAGCTTGAAGGGGTTAAAGCGGACAGAGGGACGCAAGAGAGTTTATACTAGTTCGGCCCCTTCGATGAAGGTAAAAGCCTACATCTAGTTGTGATGGAATTGATGGGGTTTCGATGACTAGGGAGCAAACAAGCTTCGCCTAAGTCTCGAATTGTTGTCTATTGTCCTTGAACCGCCGTCGGGTCGTCCCCTTATATACATGGGTGACGCCCGTCGGTTTACAGAGTCCCAACACCGGCTCATATACGTGTTCGGTTTGGTCTCTACTTATTCCTAACTTACAATACAGGTTTACATACCGACGCCGGTTTACGGCTACAGGCCTTAAACCGATCATGGGTTTTAAGCCCTCATCTACCTTCATGGGCTTTAACATACTTAACTACTGATGAAGTTAACCCGGCCCAGATAGGCCGGTTTATGCCCAGTAGTAATATCCCCAACATTAGGCCCCAGATTGATTTGAACAGGTTCATGTCAATCCTTTAGCAAAAAACTTCATCTTCAACATCTTCTTGTAGTTTGTTGAACCGCCGTGATGTCATCTTCTCTGGTCGTTGTAAACCGACGTGACGTCACCTGTTATAAAGAAACTTATCCATGGTAACTTTTTTGTTTAATAGGTTTGCGACAATTGAGGCGACAGCTTCGTTTCCAAACCCACGGTCCCTTGATTATCGCGCTTGACACATGTCCCTTGCCTTATAAATAGGACCGAAGGGTCATTTCTTTTTCCCCTTCGTGCCCTTCTGCTTCGTCTTCCCCGCGTCGTCCAGCTTCGGAGCTCCGCCGCCGTCGACGACCTCTGCTCCAACCTTGGCCGCTGCATCACCCTGATTGTACCAGAGCATCGCGGCGACCTTCTGTTTCTTCCTCGGCTCTGGTGAGTTCTTCACCTTTTCCTCCGTAGATCCGTTCTAGGGTTTCCAAGTTCTTTAGTGTTCATCGTCTGCTTCGTACTCATATGATAGATCTTAGATGAACCTGTGAACCTTTGCTCTGTGTAGCGGTAGTTTTTAGCATCCGCCTTCATTTATGTGCCTCAAGACCATAGATCTACCTGTATCTCTGCCAATTGATTCGATACTGTTCTTTTTTGAACCTTGAATATTTTCCTTCTTTTCTGAACTTGCTTCAGATCCGTCGCTGTAGAGAAATCTTGTGAAATCTGTTTCTGTACACTTACCCATCCGCAATCTCAACTGTTTCAATGCTTAGATCCAGCGGTTTAACTTGGTGTAGAAAAAATTAACAAACCGGTATATACCATTAGTCCCCTAGTTGAACCGCCAGATGCTGTTGCTTCATAAAACTCCAGTTTAGATAGAGCTGTCTCCGGTTTAACATTGTACATACCAGTGTACTTTAATCAATGCATTCTTGAACCGGAATCACCTATCTTGTAGATTTCATCATGGCCAAGCAAGTATGTGAGTGCAACTGGGTTCCTTCTCGCGTCATAGAGACTCAACTGAACAATTTAGTCCGGATCGGCGCTTTAGGCAGGAAAACACCATCCATTGGAAGGTCCCTGGCAAAGAATGCCCTCCCACACCTCAAGAAGGAGAGGTTGTCGTTTTCGTAGATCACTTAGCCCAGGGCTTTAAGCCACCCGGTTCTAAATTTTACCGGGATGTTTTGGCCGATTTTCAACTCCGCCCACAAGACACTGGCCCCAACTCTGTTACAAACATGTGTCACTTCCAAGTGCTCTGTGAGGTGTTCTTTCAAGAGGAGCCCACAGTTGAGTTGTTCAGAGACTGCTTCCATCTAAACTGCCGCACTGAGTTTACTGACGGTTCCAATATGGAATTGGGTGGTGTGGCGATTCAGAAAAGGAAAGAGGTCACATACCCTCACGCCAAACTGCACAGCCATCCCAAAGAGTGGAATCAAACATGGTTCTATTGCAAAGACACCTCCCCTGCTGGTGAAAATCCTTTGCCTGGCTTTTGTCCGGAGCGGCTTAGCAATACACACCCCTTTTCGCAAAGGTTGATTGCCAAGGAGAAAAGCAAATACGCTCCTCAACTGTCCAAGCTCAGAGCCTTCATGGCCAACAGTTTAACAGGGGTTGATCTCGCTTGCTGTTGGATATCGTGGAGCATACTGCCCCTTAGTCAGCTCTCCGGTTTGATGTGCGAGTATACTGGCAGTGTTGATGACCCACTGCGACATGCTAACATCCAGCTCACCAATGAAGAAATCAAAGAGGCTGTGAATAAAATGTTGAATGAACCGGAACACGTCTGTGCTCGAACCAACCTGCTTCCCTTCTGTGCCACCAACAAACCGCCAGCTGTAAGAGTTTGATTTTTTTTTCTTTTTACTGAACCTGTTATTGATATATCTGGTCATTGTTTAATATCAATGTCTATTTAAACAGGGTAATGATCCATTTTGGAGCAAGAAACTTCCACAGGAGAAGCCAGAAAAAACAGACAAACTGGAACGACCAACCCGGCCAAAGACTAAAGTCGTGAAACGGCCTGCTCATAAGAAGAAAACAAGTGCATCTTCTGATCCGGCCCCTAATGACGATGTGGGTAATCCGGACCTTGAGGTAGAGCTTGACTCACTTGGCTTATTTTTCATGCGCCTTATTGATGATGATATTTGTCAGGATGATGCCGAAGCTAGCCATGCTGATGCTGCAGAGGTAATTACTCTCTCTTCCGATTCAGACCCATTGCCTTCACTAAAAATCCATCAGGCAAACCGGAAAGTTAAATTTTCTCATCCTCTTGCTTACTTGGATCCCAAATTTCTTATGAAGACCCAATAGCACGAAGCTCGCCGCACAACCCGGCACAGCGGCCAGGTAGTTACCTCCGCCGGTTTACCGAACAGTCCGGCTCGGAAACGCAGTTCAGAGGTCTCTAATTTGCTTGTCAGTGCTTGTCCTAAAGCGGGCTGTTTTCGTCAACCTCTTAATCCATCTGACTCCGATTATCAGGTTACTTCCCACTCATCCTCTGGCGAGTCATCGGCTACTCAGCTGCCACCGCTCAAAACGGTTCTTGGGTAAGCTATACTTATCATAATATTTCTGGTACATCACCTTGTAACATATGCTGTATTTGACTTTGTTATTCCTTTCAGAGCCAAGCCTAGGCCGAGCAAGAAGGCTCGCCTGGATAAAGTGGCCGAGGAGGACACCTTCCCTGAACCGGGTAAAACA
Organism: Triticum urartu; assembly: GCF_003073215.2. NCBI lineage: Eukaryota > Viridiplantae > Streptophyta > Magnoliopsida > Poales > Poaceae > Triticum > Triticum urartu. Next base: position 216,390,562 of record NC_053026.1, read on the forward strand.
CCAGATCTTGAAGCGGCTATTCATGAAGATATACCCAATGATCCACCACAGCAGGATGACGATTTTATTGCTGAAGAAAGGCCTATTGACGCCTCAGGCCCTGTCAACGAGCCCACAAGCCCCATCCAGTTTGGGAGATCCACCAGTCCATCCCAGCCTGCTGACAAACCGACTGCGCCGGTGCAAACCGTACAGAGCCCAGCAATCCTATTGCTTTATCCAAGCATACCGCCAAAGAAGAATTTGCTGCCATGGGCAAAGGCAAGTGGAATGTTGACTTGGCGACCTATGCTTCTCTGAATGCCCAAGATCTTCATTCTGGCTATCTGAACTGGCTGTATACCAGCCGTGATTATGAAGCTGGTCTGGTGAATATGATGAAAGAGAAATTTGAGGTAACTTCCATGTGCTTTTCCCTGGTTGGACATTTCAATCTTGTTAATTCTCCTAGCCCCCAAGGGTCGGTTTAGAATCTTCATTCAAACCGGGACTTGCTAATATAAATCTCCATACTTCGGAATTCGCTGATGTAGCCCCCAAGGGCCGGTTCAACTTAGCGTAGTTAAACCGGGACTTTAAGTAATTGTCATCTTTATTTGAGCAAATAGCCATTAGCCCCCAAGTGCCAAGTTGAATACTTGTATTGATCTTGGGACTTTAGAATCTATTGAAAGATTAAGATCAAATATACATTAGCCCCCAAGGGCCAAGTGCATAACTTGTTATGTGGTTGGTACTTCAATTGTTGTACTGCTTGCGGAATCATATATCTGTCTGTATGCAGGCTGAGCTGAAGACAAAAGAAAACCAAGTCGCCGATCTCCAAGAAAATCTGAAATCCCAACAAGCTGAAACCTCCAAAGCAAAAGAGGAATTAACCAGCGCTTTAAGCGCCATGGAACAGCTTAAGGAGGGCTTCAAGAAAAAGTGGGCGGATTGGGCCACTGAAAAATCCGCTTTAACCAAACGAGCAAAAGATGCCGAGGCTGCACTGAAACCGGTGGCGGACGAACTGACCAGCATAAAGCGGCATGCCATGACTGCTGCTATCTTTGGTAAGCTGGCTTGATTTCTGGATTGATTCGGCCGTTTTATAGAGCTGCCGATTTGTTAACCCTTTGTAATATTTCAGGGACACGCATTGGTCACTTGGGGTCAGATGTGCGGAAGAAATTGAAAGCCGCCTACACATTGATCGAACAACTGTACACTGGTGCACAGCGGATCATCTGTAGTGCATCCCACAACAATCCGGCGCCCACTTTGATTCAGGACACTCTGAAGAGACTGTCAATGCTTCCTGCTCGGGTTGAAGAGCTAAAGAAATCTGCTGCTCGAACTGGTGCGATCAATGCCTTAATCCGGGCAAAAGCTTGGGTGCCAGATTTTGATCCTGTTGAAGCGGCTCAGGGCTATCCCAGCTTGAAGGAAGACGGGTCAGAATTTAGTGAAGCGGATCTGCGAGCAATAAACCGGGAGGTGCGTCCGCTAGCTTGTCAATTGGTTGAAGAAGCAGACTTGTCTCATTATCAAGCCCAATATGACAACCAAAATAAGCGAGTAGCTGCACCAATTCCTGAAGCGGAAAATCTTATCCCTCCAATCCGTAAGCATACTTACGCTCCCGATATTGAACCGTCGTTGCTGATCCATGATGAAGCTGTCTTTCAAGCATTAATGGGAATCGACTGGACAACTGTTGATTTCCAGCCGCTGGGTAGAGAAGCTGAAGTTGAAGCGGCGCGGGATGACCCACAACCATCAGGCTAGGCTGGTGACCAAGCTTTAACTAGAAGCCGGTTTAAACTGCTTCTCCTTTGCGAAAAAACAATGATCTTATTTTGGGCACCGTGTTGCCTTGTAATAGGCTAGCCGATACTCTTGACTTTGATATGCCTTCGTGCATAATCACCACAACTTGTTCTTCCTTTGGGTGATGCACTTTCCAAAGTATTTTCTGCCATCGTTGGGCATGAATTTGGCTTGGCCAATCTTGAAGTGGAGGTTTATAAACCCACACTGTTGGAGGAGATAGCAGCTCCTGTATATATATAATGCCTGTTTATCATGTAAACCGTGCCGGGTTATAATAAAACACCGTGTTACTCCGTAATAGGATGTTTATAAAAAATCAAACCGGGCAAATAGTCTCCGGATTAAAAATGGACCGTGTTCCGTCAATTGACAGTTTGAACCGGCTTAAAACTTTGTCGGTTTAAAAAACGCAACAAAAAGAAAGAAATATCTATCAAAGAAAAATGTGAAGCAAAGGCAATGATAAAACCGTTTGCAAAAAGAGGCTTTATTTGAGTCGATCAGATGGCGTTACCATGGTCGGACACGACCAAGCTCCCGATAGGTGTGGCTATGGTTCAAGTCAGCCAGGTCCCCAAATGAAACCGTGGCATTTATGCCGATCAAGAGGCATGGCAATGGTTCGGGTTCGACCAAGCCCCCAAGTGATTCTATGGCCTTAGGCCGATCAAGAGGCATGACTGGTTCAGACGTGAACAAGTCCCCAAGTGATCTGGTGGCTCTCGCCTATCAAGAGGTGTTGCATTGGTTCGGACACGACCAAGCCCCCAAGTGATATAACATGATGCTTTGAAAAGCTAACTCAAGGGGTAAACCGGAGGCCGCTTTAGAACAACTCCGTGTAACCACACATGATGTAAAAGAACAGATACCTCGCTTTAGCTGAGGTTCTGGTTTATTATATTTAATCATAATATATACATCGTCGTAATATGTACATAAGTAGAGCCAATGGCTCAGGTATAGTAAGGCCGAAGATGAGCTATGTTCCACGGCCTGTTGGTCTCCTCCTCTGATGTACGTGAGTCTTTATGCTCTTGAATATCGATCAGATAGTATGACCCATTGTGCAGATTCTTGCTGACCACGAAAGGTCCCTCCCAAGGTGGGGATAGCTTATGCATATCAGACTGATCTTGGATGAGCCGAAGCACCAAATCTCCTTCCTGAAAGGTTCTGGTTCTGACTCGGCGACTGTGATAACGACGAAGATCCTGTTGGTAAATCGCTGAGCGGGCGGCTGCTATGTCACGTTTTTCATCCAACAGGTCCAAAGCGTCTTGCCGTGCTGTCTCGTTGTCCGCTTCAACATAAGCCGCCACACGAGGTGAGTCATGACGGATATCACTTGGGACAACCACCTCCACTCCGTAGACCATGAAGAACGGCGTGTATCCTGTTGATCTGTTGGGTGTAGTATTGATGCTCCATAACACAGATGGTAACTCTTCTACCCAACAACCCGGTGTTCTCTGCAAAGGAACCATAAGCCGGGGCTTGATGCCTCTCAAGATCTCTTGATTAGCCCTTTCTGCTTGACCATTGGACTGTGGGTGTGCCACTGATGAAACGTCAAGCCGGATGTGCTCCGTTCGCAGAAATCCTTCATGGCACCCTTGGACAAATTGGTACCATTATCTGTGATGATACTGTGTGGAAAGCCAAACCGGAAAATCACTTTTTTGATGAACTGAACCGCCGTGGCCGCATCACACTTGCTAACAGGTTCTGCCTCCACCCACTTTGTAAACTTGTCAACCGCCACGAGGAGGTGGGTCTTCTTATCTTTGGACCTTTTGAAAGGCCCAACCATATCCAGCCCCCAAGTCGCAAACGGCCAAGTAATTGGAATCATTCTCAATTCTTGAGCCCGAACATGAGCACGTCTTGAAAACTTTTGGCAACCGTCACATCGTCTGACCAGATCCTCCGCATCAGCATGAGCAGTTAACCAATAGAAGCCATGGCGAAACGCTTTAGCCACCAAAGATTTTGAACCGGCGTGGTGACCACAATCTCCTTCGTGGATCTCATGCAAAATTTCACAGCCTTCTTCAGGAGACACACAGCGTTGAAACGCCCCTGATACACTGCAATGATGCAACTCGCCATTGACAATAGTCATGGACTTGGACCGCCGGATTATCTGTCGGGACAGAGTCTCATCCTCTGGTAACTCACCCCGGTTCATGTACGCCAGGTAAGGAAGCGTCCAATCCGGAATGACATGAAGAGCTGCCACCAATTGAGCCTCCGGATCAGGAATAGCCAAATCTGCTTCACTAGGGAGCTTGACCGATGGGTTGTGCAGCACATCCAGAAAAACATTGGGCGGGACCGGTTTGCACTGAGAGCCCAGCCGGCTTAAAGCGTTCGCTGCTTCATTCTTCCGTCGGTCCACGTGGTCCACCTGATAGCCTTTAAAGTGACCTGCAACAATATCCACCTCACGACGATATGCTGCCATGAGTGGGTCCTTGGAATCCCAAGTGCCAGATACTTGTTGAGCCACGAGGTCCGAGTCTCCGAAGCACTTAACTCGACTTAGATTCATCTCCTTAGCCATCAGGAGACCATGGAGCAAGGCTTCATACTCAGCTGCTTTGTTAGTACAAGGGAACATTAAGCGGAGAACATAACAAAACTTATCACCTCATGGGGAAGTTAATACGACTCCATCCCCGAGCCTTCCAATTGCCTGGATTCGTCAAAATGGATGGTCCAATATGTGTGATCCGGCTTTTCTTCAGGTGCTTGCAGTTTCGTCCAATCATTGATGAAATCAACAAGTGCTTGAGACTTAACCGCCGTCCGAGGCACATACTTCAATCCGTGCGGCTCGAGCTCTATAGCCCACTTGGCAATCCGGCCAGTCGCTTCCCGGTTCTGGATGATATCCCCCAAGGGAGCAGAACTGACCACCATAATGGGGTGCCCTTGGAAGTATTGCTTATGCTTCCGGCTAGCCATAAAAACTCCGTATACCAGCTTCTGCCAATGCGGATACCTTTGCTTGGACTGAATGAGTACCTCGCTGATATAATAGACCGGACGTTGAACCGGATGCTCCTTACCTGCCTCTTTTCGCTCCACCACAATAGCCACACTAACCGCACGAGCATTAGCAGCCACATATAGCAGCAACAACTCTTTGTCAATGGGAGAAGCGAGCACAGGCGGATTGGCCAATTGCCGCTTTAAGCCCTCAAATGCTTTATTAGCAGCAGAACTCCAGACGAATTGATCCGTCTTCTTCAACATCTGATACAAAGGGATTGCCTTCTCACCAAGGCGGCTGATAAACCGGCTTAACACGGCAATCCAGCCTGCCAGGCGTTGAACATCATTGATACACTTCGGTTTAGCCAGGGAGGTGATGGCTGTGATCTTCTCCGGATTAGCCTCAATTCCTCTGTTGGACACCAGAAAACCCAATAACTTGCCTGCCGGTACACCAAAGACACACTTGGCCGGATTAAGCATCATCTTGTACGTCCTTAGGTTATCAAAGGTTTCCTTCAAGTCATCAACCAGAGTCTCCTTCTCCCTGGACTTAACCACGATATCATCCACGTAAGCATGTACATTACGGCCAATCTGCTTGTGAAGACAATTTTGTACACACCGTTGATAAGTTGCCTGGGCACTCTTGAGCCCAAAGGGCATAGACACATAGCAGAAGGCTCCAAAGGGAGTTATGAATGCCGTCTTCTCCTGGTCCTTAACTGCCATTTTGATCTGATGATAGCCAGAATATGGATCCAAAAAACTTAAACGCTCACAACCTGCTGTAGCATCAATAATTTGATCAATACGGGGGAGGGCATAAGGATCTGCTGGACAAGCCTTATTAAGATCTGTGTAATCCACACACATGTGCCAGGTGCCATTTTTCTTAAGGACCAGCACCGGATTGGCAAGCCACTCAGGGTGAAAAACTTCAACAATAAAGCCAGCTGCTAAGAGCCTGGCTACCTCTTCTCCAATTGCCTTGTGTCTTTCTTCGTTAAACCGGCGGAGGAACTGTTTCACCGGTTTGTATTTAGGATCCACATTAAGGGTGTGCTCAGCGAGTTGCCTCGGTACACCTGGCATGACAGACGGCTTCCATGAAAAAATGTCCCGATTCTCACGGATGAACTCGATGAGCGTGCTTTCCTATTTTGGATCCAAGTTGGCACTGATGCTGAACTGCTTGGACGGATCGCCAGGTACGAAGTCAACAAGCTTAGTTTCTGCTGCCGATTTGAACTTCAGGGCCGAATCATGCTCCGTAGTTGGCTTCTTTAATGGAGTCATGTCCGCCGGATCAACATTGTCATTATAATACTTCAGCTCCTCGGTGGCACAAACCGACTCTGCGTAGGCCGCATCTCCTTCCTCACACTCCAAAGCGATTTTACGGCTTCCGTGAATGGTTATTGTCCCCTTGTGACCCAGCATCTTGAGCTGAATACACATGACAGGGTCGTGCCATAAACTTGGCGTAGGCCGGTCGCCCAAACAGGGCGTGATATGGACTTTGGATTTTCACCACTTCAAACGTCAATGTTTCCGACCTGGAATCATGATCATCTCCAAAGGCCACTTCTAGAGCTATCTTACCAACAGTATATGCTGACCTGCCAGGTACCACACCGTGGAACACCGTATTGGACAGTTTGAGATTTTTATCTGTTAGTCCCATACGACGGAAGGTCTCATAGTACAAGATATTAATGCTGCTCCCTCCATCCATGAGCACCTTGGTGAACTTGTAACCTCCCACCTGAGGTGCCACCACCAGAGCCAACTGACCCGAATTATCAACCTGGGAAGGGTGATCGTCTCTGCTCCATATGATTGGCTGTTCAGACCAGCGTAGATAACGGGGCACGACCAGTTCAATAGAGTTAACTGCCCGCCTCTGAACCTTCCGGTCTTGCTTGTCCAAGCTAGTGGTAAAGACATGGTACTGCCCACTATTCAACTGCTTTGGGTTGCTTTGGTAACCTGACTGTTGCTGCTGCTGGTTGTAACCACCCTGGTTGTTCTGATTATTTTGATTGTTATGTCCGCCCGAATTACCATTAAATCCTGAACGGAATTTCCTCCACCGTAACCCGGCTCGGATCCTGAGCCACCGCCGGAGCCGTGATCATATCGGAAAGCATTAGAATTCTTGAACTCCTGCATAATGAAGCAATCCTTCCAAAGGTAGTTTGCTGGCACCTCCTTCATCCCATGCTTTGGACAGGGCTGGTTCAATAGATAATTTAAGCGGTCCGGGTTAGGGTTAGGCGCTCCACCGCGATTCGGCGGTTTACCCTTGCATCGCTGACCCTTGTCCTGCGCGTTGGTATTAGCCACGAAGTCCATGTTGCCATCCGCTTTACGCTTGCCCTCGCTACCGTTACCTGCCGAGTGATGCTGCTGACCTTTGGAGTTGCTGTTCTTCTTTTCCTTCCCTGTCTTGTCATCATCAGACTCGGGATCCTTGGTACTATCAGAATCAGCATATTTTACCAAAGCAGCCATGAGGGTCCCCATGTCAGTGCAATGGCGCTTCATCCGTCCTAACTTCAGCTTTAGGGGCCCAAACCGGCAATTGCCTTCTAGGGTTATAACCGCGGTGTCAGCGTTGATGCGGTCTGATGAATTAATGCAGACACCTGCGAGACCCTGCGCACCCAATGAGTCATCGATTCTCCTTCCTCCTGGACACAGGCAGCTAAGTCCACTATCGACATAGGCTGCTTACATGTATCCTTGAAGTTACTGATAAACCAGGGCTCGTAATTGGGCCCATGAACTGATAGAATTGGCTGGTGAGCTTTTTAACCAAGTGTGCGGGCCGTTCCTTCAAGCATCATGGTGAAGTATTTCGCACATGCCGCATCATCCACATCAAGCATCTCCATGGCCATCTCATAGCTCTCCACCCATGTCTCTGGGGGTTGATCCGCCGTGTAATTTGGTACCTTGCGCGGGCCCTTGAAATCCTTGGGCAGGCGCACATTGCGTAAAGCGGGGACAAGGCAAGGCACCCCCAAAGAACTAGAAGTAACACCAGGTTCGACCGAGATAGTTGGACGAACCGGCGTAAGCTGCCGAGCCTGATACTGTGCGGCTAACTCGGCCTCCCTGTGCGCTCGGGCCCGGTCCACCACTTCCTGAGCGTTATCAGCACCACCCGCCGGGTTGTTGCCACGGGGTGCTCCACGTCGTTCATTACTTGACACTGCCGGTTCATCCATATGCCTGCTATAGCTCCGGCTTGGACGAGGGGTCGAGTGGATCCGGTCGCGGCTGTACGAGTATGCTTCCTGTTGGACCAAAGCTGTCCTAAGAAGCTCCTTGACCCGTCGCGTCTCTACGCCTGCGGCGAGTCACCTTCAATTGGAATGGCCTCCAGCCGTGCAGCAGCGGCAACGAGATTGTCCATTGGGTTGGAGTAGTGACCCGGAGGTGTTGAAACAGCCTGAGGTATAACAGTGTTTTGACGAGGCGGATTCATCAGACGGGGCTGAACCGGCGCCGGTCCCAGGAGCTTCCGGCCCGGTTTCCCTCCAGCGGATTACTGGTTCCTGCTCCTGGGGTGTTGAAAAGGTCTCTGGCCTCGAAAACCGAAGGCAAACGGGATCGGTACTTCCTCTTCATGACTTCATGCGACGCGTTCTGGTCCAACATGAGCCAGCCTGTAGGCTTGTGCGTCTAAAGCGGCCCGCACTTGGCTCATGTTGGACCAGAACGCGTCGCATTCTGGACCTGGCAGCTGAAAATGTAGGCAGGAAGGGATACCACAGCGGCCAATTTGAAAGCGGAAAAGTAGTTCATCTTACCCTGATGAAAGGTTGTCTTCGCCTGCAAATCTTCTGGTCGTGATGCTGCGATGGGCTCGGTGATGACATCCGTCCTGGTGGTCTTGCTCTCATTGCACTAGAATGGAAACCTTTGCCAGATTCCTCAGTAACCCACGCGTGCGCTTGACTCCTTAGCACCAAAAAGGAAACTGCCTCCTCTGCGCCCGATGTCACCCGCCTGGCCATGGTCGTCATGGCTTGCATCACCACAACCTCATAAGATTGGGCACCTTCATAGAAATCTCCGCTCCTCGGGAGGCCACTTGGGGAGGCCGTTTCCTCCGGGGGTCTTGCTGTCTTCCGCCTAGCGAGGCTTGGCCCCTCGCGAGGGTCTTCCCTTGTTGGTGTTGTAGATGGGTCGTACCAAGCCATTGATAGAGCCACCCCATGGGCCACAGGTGGGTAGGTATGGTTACCCTGGTTGCCAGAACGCAGACAGTAGCCCCTGGGCCCAAGGCACGCTCGGACTTGGCTTCGAGGTGAAGCCAAAGGGCAAGGCCGGAGTGTCGCGGTCCCCAATCGCATGTGGGCCAGGCTGACACGTGGCGCTTGATGGGATGTGGGAGTCTCCACTTCTCCACACCTCCTTGGCAACTGCCCGACTTGACAACTGCCTGGCGCATGTAGAGAGGCCATCGTTGCTTGGAGCTTGAGAGGCCGGCGGTTAGCCTTCTTCGGTCTATAAATGGGGGAGGGGCGGAGCCCCCAACTCATGTTTATCTTATCGCTGCCCACTCCTTCTTCTTCCTTGTCTCGCCATCTTGCCAGAGCATCCATGGCACCAGTGAGGAGGTTCTCGGCCGTGGAGAAGGGAAAAGCTCCCAAGGAGGGGCCAGGCTCACCACTTCCCAAGAGGGTCCGCAGTCATCCCCGCAAGCACGCCGCGACACCGGCGGTTGCCCCTCGGGGGCGTCGGTGCACCTCCTCGAAGGTGGTGCTGCCTCCGGTAGTCGTGGGGGTGCTTCCTCCCACAACAGAGGTTTCCACGGCTGGGGTGACCACGGCCAAGGAGGGAGGCATGTGGCGGCCATTCGGCCACCGCGCCCGCAATCCCATTTGGTCGAGGCATCCTCGGAATTCGTGGTGTGGGCGGGGAGGCCTGCAGGTGTCTGGATCCATCTCCCACGCTTCTTCATGGGCGCGCTGCCGGCCGGGCGACCTGGCGGCCTCTGGCTGCAGGCCGATGGTTGCTGCACCAAGGCTTCATGGGTGGAGGTCGAGGTCACCCCCGCCAGCAACATGTTCGGAAACCATTGATGGCAGCCATTCGCCCGTGCGCGGCCTGCAGGGGAGGTGCACCCTCCACTTCATGCATGACGGTGTTGCGACCCTCTTCGTTAGGGTCTTCGGGGAGGACGGCAGGCGCGTGGGGTGCTACCCGGAGAGCGACAGCAACGACGTCAACCCCTCCGACGACGAGGGCCGAAGGGGCAGTAGCATCTCCGGTGGTGGGCTTGCCCTCAGTGATGGTCACAGTGCCTCCAGTGGTGGCGGCTCATCCTCGGGGAAGAGCACAAGCGATGGAAACTACCACAAGCCGCCATGCCACCGAGCTCAGACCGGGGAGGGCGACATGCTGCCTCGCCACCGTGCCCTAGTGAAGGAGGAGGAGGACTCCGACTGATCACGAGCATTGCTGGAGCCGGGTCTTAAGAGCCTCTGTGGCCGTGTGGCTCCTTTTTCTTCTTTCTTTCTCCTGCATCAGAAAAGTAGACAACCCTGTCGGGGCGTGTAATGAACCATGGCGCTTGCGCCATTATATTATCGTTTTAGTATTGCGTCCTAATATCTGTCTTGCTGCTGATTGTGATTGGGATGACTAAGCTTAGTGTACTTGCGGTAGACTCTCGTGCCGTGACAGCATGCCTCTCTGGAGGTTGGACCTCCTGTGCCACCTGCGGGGCCCTTGGTCTAGAGAGGTCCTACTAGGGGTTTCCTTCTTGTGGATTCGAAGGCCATCGTCCATCGGGATGCACCTAGCAGTTGCGGTGTCAGGGACCTTTGGAGGTGCCGCGGCCCGCGTGTCGTGGTTTTGTCACGGCAGATGTCCTTGTGAAAGGACTTAGTCGTGGAGCCATCGCAACGGGTTAGCTTGAAGGGGTTAAAGCGGACACAGGGACGCAAGAGAGTTTATACTAGTTCGGCCCCTTCGATGAAGGTAAAAGCCTACGTCTAGTTGTGATTGAATTGATGGGGTTTCGATGACTAGGGAGCAAACAAGCTTCGCCTAAGTCTCGAATTGTTGTCTGTTGTCCTTGAACCGCCACTGAGTCGTCCCCTTATATACATGGGTGACGCCCGTCGGTTTACAGAGTCCCAACACCGGCTCATATACGTGTTCGGTTTGGTCTCTACTTATTCCTAACTTACAATACAAGTTTACATACCGACGCTGGTTTACGGCTACAGGCCTTAAACCGATCATGGGTTTTAAGCCCTCATCTACCTTCATGGGCTTTAACATACTTAACTACTGATGAAGTTAACCCGGCCCAGATAGGCCGGTTTACGCCCGGTAGTAATATCCCCAACACCGCGTGAGCCCCCGAGCGTGGGCCGGTCGCCGTGTCGCGATGCCCTAAGGCATGGACTCAGGAGGGCGTGCATGCCAGTTTGCTCATTTCAGGGTGTCGTGCGAGGATTAAGACGCCGAAGTCTAGGGCACCAAGGCTTTGGCGAGGTGTGTTCACGGGAAGGCCCGAGCGCACACACCGTGCCCAGCCCCCACGCGCGAGACGCGCGAGGAAGTGCAACGGGCAACTATCACTCTCCCTAAGCAAGACCTAAAAGAGCGAAAGCTATGAGGAGAAAAACTTCCCAACCCCTTTCAAATAAAGACGTGAGAACTTCAAATTTCATTCCAAGAAGTTGCAAATCAGCTATAGAAAGGAAGCAAAAGAACATCCGCGTCCGGCACCTACACTAGTCGTTTGGTCTTCCCGCCAGGACGGAGCATGGTGCTTCCACTAGGACATGGGTGGGAGCCCCCATGAGGCCCAGGGGTGGCACTCAGGAGACTCCGAGGCATGTACAACCCCACTCATTATTACGTGACAGTTTCACGAGTGGAGACTTGAGAGGCGCATGGTGCTTGTTGGTCACAAACAGAATTTTCAGAGGTGCTGGAAGTTCGTGGCATTCTGGATGGGGACCCCGTCCTCCAGCTCTAGGCGTACGGCGCTAGGCATAGAGACACGGGCGATCCTGAATGGGCCCTCCCACATAGGCGAGAGCTTGTGAAGCCCCTCCCTGGAGAGCACCCGTATGAGAACAAGGTCACCCACCTCGAGGGTCCTGGAGCAGACGCTATAACAGTGATACCGCCACAACACCTATTGGTACCTCGTGGCACAGAGCGAGGCTTGGTGGCGGCCCTCCTCCCCGAGCATGAGGTCCATCCCTCGCGAGGCGTCCTGGCGTGCCTCGTCAAACGCCAAGACCCGGGGGGTGCGATGTTTGACCTCATGAGGGAGGACTACCTCAGCCTCGTAGATGAGGAAGAATGGGGTCTCGTCGGTGGGCTCAGTCGCTATGGTGCGGATGGACCACAGCATGGACTGAATATCATCGATCCATCCCTGCCGCAGGCCTTGAGTTTCTTCTTGAAGCTCCTTGCCTTGAGGCCCCTCAGGACCTCCACGTTGGCGCGCTCGGCTTGGTCATTACTCCGTGGGTGCGCCACCGAAGCGTCGCATATCTGCATTCCAAGGTTAGCACAATATGTTTTGAAGAGGTTGCTCGTGAACTGAGAGCCATTTGTCCGTGATGATACGGTTGGGGACTCCAAAGTGGCTCACGAGGCCCTTGATGAACTTGACGGCCGAGCCAGCTGGGATGGTGCGCACGGGCTCCTCCTCCATCCACTTGGTGAACTTGTCGATGGCAACGTGGAGGTAGCGGTAGCCCCCGGCTGCTCGAGGAAACGGGCCCAGGATATCCAGCCCCAAGACCGCAAACGGCCAGGAGAGTGGGATGGTCTGGAGGCCCTGAGCGGGTTGGCGAATCAGTTTGGCATGGAATTGACATGGCCCACAGGATCTCACCGGCTCAGTGGCATCATTGAGCGTCATGGGCCAGTAGAAACCGCTGCGGAACGCCTTGCCCATGAGGGTGCACGACAAAGAGAGATTCGGTGACCATCCCCACTGTGGGTGTCAACCAGTAGCTCGCACCCCTGCTCCTTGGAGATGCACCGGAAAGAGACGTTGTTTGGGCGCCTTCGATAGAGCTTGCTGTCCTCTAGGTAGTAAGCGGTGGCCTGGCGGGCCACGCGCTCTGCGTCTTCCTCCTTCTCCGGCAAGGTGCCTCGGAGCAGGTACGCCTTAAACTCCTCATTCCAGCACCCCTCCTAAGGTTTGAGCGTGAGGAGCGGGTGAGCTCCGGAGGTTAGACAGCAGGCCGGGGAGCCCGAGGAGGGGGCCATGGGCAGTTCCTCCCAAAGCAGTGTTGGGCCTGCAGTGGGGGGTGCCGCCGACGGCTTGAGGAGCCGCTCTTCGAAGACGCAAGGCTTCTAAGGTTCATGCCGAGATGCCCTCTTGGCGATGTCATCCACCTCGTTGTTCATGGCACACGGTACATGCTGCAATTCCAAGCCCAACAATCGTTTTTCAGTTTTGCGTACCTCTTCTAGGTATGCCTCCATGTGCTCGTCTTTAGGCTTGTACTCCTTGTTGAAGAAGTTGACGAAGAGCTGAGAGTCGCCCTTGATGGTGAGACGCCTGACCCCAAGGGCTGCCGCAACCCTGAGGCCAGCGATCAGGCCCTCGTATACTGCAATGTTGTTGGAGACGTTATCATCATGCTGGAAGCAGAGTTGCACGACGTAGTAGAGCTTGTCCTGGGTAGGTGAGATGAGCACGGCTCCAGCCCCCGTGCCTTGGCGCGCGAACACACCGTCGAAGTACATACCCAGCCATGCGAAACCTCCTCTCCGGGCGTGAGGGAACGGTCTTTGCCCACCCCTCGGTCAGGGGCGTCATTCCATTCCGCCACAAACTCAGCAAGGGTCGTGCCCTTGATGACCCTGGTGGTGCTGAACTCCAACTGGAGCGCCTGTAGCTTGATGTTCCAGTCAGCAACCCTTCTCGTGGCGTTGGGGCACTGGAGCACCTTCTCCAGGGGGTATGCGGAGACAACTTTGATGGGGTGGCCTTGTAAGTAGTGGCGCTGCTTCCTCGAGGCGACGAGGAGTGTGAGAAGGAGCTTCTGCAGCATGGGGTAGCATGCACGTGCGTCATGCAGCACCATGTTGATGAAGTACATGGGGTGCTCGATGAGGGAAAAGGCGTCGACGGCGTCCTACCTTTCTTGACACGAGGGAGCCTGGGAGCCTTTCTGTCCGGTTGCGTAGTCGGGGCCTCAGGAGCGCCATCCTAAGGTGGCGTTGACGCAGAAGTGCGCGGGGCGCTACACCACGCTCCCACACCCGCGCGGTCCTCCCGGACTGCCACACGTGCTGCGCTAGCCGAGTTGGCTATGGCGGCTAGGTAAAGCACTAGGGGCTCGAGGGACAAAGGGCCACCATCACCGGCGGGCTAGGGAGATACCTCTTGAGTTCTTGGAAGGCCGCCTCAGCCTTCGGAGTCCCTTCGAACGGGCCCTTCTTTTTCATCATCTTGAAGAACGGAAGGGCGCGCTCATCGAGCTTGGAGATGAAGCACCCCAATGGAGTCACGTAGCCGGCGAGCTTCTGCATCTCCTTGAGGGTCTGCGGCAGGCTCATCCTCTCTATCGCCTTGATCTTTTCTGGGTTGGCCTCGATCCCTCTGTGTGGCACCAGGAAACCCAGCAGCTTGCCAGACAGGACGCTGAACATGCATGTCCCCGGATTGAGTCATAGGTTTACCTTGCGCCGATTGGCGAATGTTTCTTCCAGGTCTTTGACAAGGTTCCTCGACTCCCATGACTTGACCACTATGTTATCAACATACGCCTCGGCATTCCTCTCGAGCTGCTGGCCCAGGGCAATGTGCATCAACCGCTAGAAAGTCGTACCGGCATTGCGCAGCCAGAACGGCATGCAGGTGTAGAAATACATCCCACATGTGGACAAGAAGGCCGCCTACTCGACGTCCTACACCGCCATCTTGATCTGATGGTAACCCGAGAAGGCGTCCAGGAAGCACAGCAAGTCGCACTCGGCTGTGGAGTCGACCATCTGGTCAATGCGCGGGAGAGGGAAAGGGTCCTGAGGGCAAGCTTTGTTGAGGCTTGTGAAGTCGACGCACATGTGCTCCTTTCCGCCCTTTTTGGGGATGATGACCAGGTTGGCCAGCCAATCTAGGTGCCCCACCACCCGAATGATGCCCGCTTCTTGTAGCTTGTGGACCTCCTCGACGATGAATGATTGCTTCCCCGAGGCTTGCTGCCGTGCCTTCTGCTTCACCGGGTGCGCTCCGAGGAGCACCATCAAGTGGTGCTCGATCACATCTCGTGGGACGCTGATCATTTTCGTTGCCTCCCATGCAAACACATCCTTGTTCGCACAGAGGAAACTGTAGGATCTAGAAGTAGATGTGTCTAGAGGGGGGGTGATTAGACACTTAGTGCTAAAGTTGCAATTTTTAGGCCTTTTTGGTTTGAGTGGAGTTTTAGGCACAATTTCAACATACACAATACATATCAAGCAAGCATGCAAAGAGTATATGAGCAGCGGAATGTAAAGCATGCAACTTGCAATAATGTAAGGGGAAGGGTTTGGAGAATTCAAACACAATTGGAGACACGGATGTTTTTCCCGTGGCTCGGATAGGTGGTGCTATCCTACATCCACGTTGATGGAGACTTCAACCCACCAAGGGTAACGGTTGCGCGAGTCCACGGAGGGCTCCACCCACGAAGGGTAATGGTTACGCGAGTCCACGGAGGGCTCCACCCACGAAGGGTCCACGAAGAAGCAACCACCCACGAAGGGTCCACGAAGAAGCAACCTTGTCTATCCCACCATGGCCATCGCCCACGAAGGACTTGCCTCACTAGCGGTAGATCTTCATGAAGTAGGCGATCTCCTTGCCCTTACAAACTCCTTGGTTCAACTCCACAATCTTGTCGGAGGCTCCCAAGTGACACCTAGCCAATCTAGGAGACACCACTCTCCAAGAAGTAACAAATGGTGTGTAGGTAATGAACTCCTTGCTCTTGTGCTTCAAATGATAGTCTCCCCAACACTCAACTCTCTCTCATAGGATTTGGATCTGGTGGAAAGAAGGTTTGAGTGGAAAGCAACTTGGGGAAAGCTAGAGATCAAGATTCATATGGTAGGAATGGAATATCTTGGCCTCAACACATGAGTAGGTAGTTCTCTCTCAGAAATAGGATGCTGGAAGTGTAGGCTTAGTCTGATGGCTCTCTCCACGAATGAAGAGGAGGTGGAGGGGTATATATAGCCTCCACACAAAATCCAACTGTTACACACAGTTTTCCAATCTCGGTGGGACCGAATCAACACTCGGTCGGACCGAAAAGGTAAACCTAGTGACCGTTAGAGATTTTCGGTGGGACTGACATGCAACTCGGTAGGACCGATATGGTTAGGGTTTGGGCATAACGTAATCTCGGTGAGACCGATTACACAAACTCTGTGAGACCGAGTTTGGTAATAAGCTAACCAGAGTGTTGGTCAGGTAAACTCGGTGGGACCGATTTGCTCTTTCGGTGAGACCGAAAAGTTACAAAAAGGAAACATAGAGTTTACACTGCAATCTTTGCAATCTCGGTGGGACCGATTCGCTCTTTCGGTGAGACCGAAAAGTTACGAAAGGGAAACAGAGAGTTTGCAATACCATCTCGGTGAGACCGAGATCCCTATCGGTAGAACCGAATTGCTAGGGTTTGGCAGTGGCTTATGACAAGTGAAACTCGGTGGCGCCGGATAGAAAGAATCGGTAGGACCGAGTTTGGCTTAGGGTTTAGGTCATATGTGGATATGGGAAAGTAGTTGAGGATTTTGGAGCATATCACTAAGCACATGAAGCAAGAGGCTCATTAAGCAACACCTCATCCCTCCTTGATAGTATTGGCTTTTCCTATGGACTCAATGTGATCTTGGATCACTAAAATATGAAAATGAAGAGTCTTGAGCTTTAAGCTTAGCCAATCCTTTGTCCTTATTTGAGGAGTTCACAACCTTTAGTCCATGCCACTCCATTGTTGAACTTATTGAAACATGCTAGATAGAAATGTTAGTCCAACAAGAGATATGTTGTCATCAATTATCAAAACCACCTAGGGAGCACTTGTAGCACTTGTGCTTTCAATCTCCCCCCTTTTTGGTAATTGATGGCAACATACATCAAAGCTTTAGATAAAGATATAAAGAACAGCAAGTAAAGCTTTGGAAGGACATGTAACAAGCATAGGCCCCCCCTACATGTATGCACTCATGTAAATATGAAATATAGAGGCATGTGAGAGCATAACCATGACAGAGTAGGCAATGTGTTACATGTATCTTGGCCATATGCATCAGAGCAAAAGATTATCAAGGAAAATACCTTCATGCTCATGAGTCCTTCTTGCAAACAGTATGTACATAAGCAAGAACTCCTCATACTCATGATTTTGATGCATATACTTACCTTGTGGTCTTGAGTTGGCTTAGGATGGAATGAACCTGCACAAACAAAGTTAGATAACACAGGTACATCCACTAGCCAGAGCAAACAAAAGAAACCACAAGAGTACCAAGACTGGGATGACATGTAGAGAGTGAGTACAAGGTACCACATTGGATTCAACATGTCCCCAAGAATAAAGATATGCAATGAATTTGACTGATTTCTTTCCCTTAGGTGTCTTGCTCCCCCAGAATCTTACATGGGATATTGGGAGAAGATAAGGAATAGCAAATCAGAGCTGAAAGATAGAAATGAACATGTCTTTCCCCCTAAAAAGACATGTGACATCTCTCCTTTTGAACATCAAGCATCATGCATCTGGGACATCTGGGATCCTTGAGTATTCTCTCCCCCTGGAAATCTCTCTCTCTCTCCCCCTTAATACTTTCTCTCTTGTAGGTTTGGTCCTTGAGACTTTTTCTCTCCCTTGATGTGATCTCTCTCTCCTACAAGCTTTGATGTGATCTCTCTCTCCCCCTTTGACATCAATTTCCAAGAAGGGCTTTCTGGAATCCGTCGTATAGGTTTGGTCCTTGAGACTCAGCACAAAGCAATGGATAAAACTGTGATGCTTGAAGAGGACAAGATTCATTGAGTAGAGCTGGATCAGAAGAAATATAGAACAAGTGGCAAACTGTTTTTCCTGTTGCGAAGTCGGTGGCACCGAGTGGTATGTTTCGGTGGCACCGAAAAGATTCGGTTGGACCGAAAATTACAAGTCGGTGAAACCTAGTTCACACAGAGAAAAACACTTGTCACCTCAGCTCACTAGACATGTAGGATCTCACAAAGATTTGCAATGAATTACCTGAAGGATTTGCAAGGAATTCAATGCAGAAAATGCAGAACAAAAACAAACAAAGAGAAAAGAGAAGAAACTGAAAGATCTAGATGAAGTTTTTTTTGTTTTTGAAAAAGAGAAAGAAAATAAACATGCATGAGACAAATGCAATAACACAGAAAAGAACACAAGAGAACTTCATCTAGAGTTGGGCGGTGACATAGTCACCTATGTTAGTGTATATTGACTTAGGAGTCAAGTGAGAACACTTGATCATAGGTCATACTCATCGTTTAAGCTCAAAATGGGGTTACCATTTTTCGTTTAAGCATCTTGATGTATTCACATCTTGTTGAGTTGCTTTGACTCATGTCTTGGAGTAAAGCCTCTCTAAGATGGAATAACATACCTTGGGTGGTGGTGTGGTTCTTGCACATGTAGTTGAACTTGTGTGGGTGCTCAAGGTTGATGTAGCTCATCAAGAGTTGGGAGCACCACTTGGAGTTTGAGTTCATCTACCTACATGGGTTAGTTCTTGCAAGGAAGAGCACTTGTGTATCCAAAAATGACAATCATGAAGCTCAACATAGAATTTGTCAAAGGATATGTTTGAATGGTTTTGTGCTTCCTTGTCTTCAACCGCCATTGTGTAGAGACTTGGTGATGTAGAGATTGCTCAAGATGTGAGTGAGTCGCAATCTCATGGAATTAGATTCAACCAAGCACCTACATGGGTTAGACAACATGCAAGGTACAAATATATCCAAGACATAAGATAGTCATCATAAGAGATATATCATGGATTAATCATAAGCTCATGTCTTGCATCTATCCAATGGAGTTTCTACTCCAAGTTCGAAGCATCAATGATGTTCAATTCACCTCTCAACCTGCAAAATACTTTCTCATCAAGAGGTTTAGTAAATATATCCGCTAATTGCTTATCTGTGCGAACGTGCTTAAGATTAATTTCACCCTTAGCAACATGATCTCGAATGAAATGATGACGAACTTCAATATGCTTAGTTCGAGAATGTTGTACATGATTATGACCAATTTTGATGGCACTTTCATTGTCACAAAGCAGTGGAACATGTTTCACATAAATCCCATAATCTTTAAGAGTTTGGGTCATCCAAAGTAATTGAGCACAACATGAACCAGCGGCAATGTATTCCGCTTCGGCGGTGGATAAGGATACCGAGTTTTGTTTCTTTGAAGACCAAGACACAAGAGATCTACCAAGAAATTGACAAGTACCCGAAGTGGACTTTCTATCAACCTTGTCTCCGGCATAATCCGAGTCGGAATAGCCAACAAGATCAAAAGAAGACCTCTTAGGATACCAAATGCCAAAATTTGGTGTATGGATTAAATATCTCACTATCCTTTTCACAGCCTTAAGATGACATTCTTTAGGAGCAGCTTGATATCGTGCACACATGCACACACTTAGCATAATATCGGGACGTGAAGCACATAGGTATAACAATGAACCAATCATAGAGCGATAAACCTTTTGATCAACCGGTTCACCATCTTTGGTCAAATCATTATGTCCACTAGTAGGCATGGGTGTAGACATACCTTTGCATTCTTGCATATTGAACTTCTTGAATAAGTCCTTGGTGTACTTCGTTTGAGAGACAAATGTACCTTCCTTAGTTTGCTTGATTTGCAAACCGAGAAAGAATTTGAGTTCACTCATCATAGAGATCTCAAACTTCTCTGACATTAGCTTTCCAAACTTTTCACTAAAGAGAGGGTTAGTTGAACCAAATATGATATCATTGACATAAATTTGGCATACAAATAGTTCTCCATTAACCCTTTTAGTAAAAAGAGTAGAATCAATTTTACCAATTTCAAAACCACTTGTAATAAGGAACTTGGTCAAGAATTTATACCATGCTCTAGGAGATTGTTTAAGACCATAAAGAGCTTTGTGAAGTTTGTAAACATGATTTGGTTTCTTAGGATTGATAAAGCCGGGAGGTTGTTTGACATAAACTTCCTCCTCTATTTCGCCATTTAGAAAAGCACTTTTAATGTCCATTTGGTACAAGGTGATATTATGGTGATTAGCATAGGCAAGTAAGATGCGAATGGACTCAAGTCTAGCAAGGGGAGCATATGTCTCACCATAGTCCATACCTTCGACTTGTGTGTACCCTTGGGCGACGAGACGTGCTTTGTTGAGAACCACTTGTCCATCTTCATCTTGCTTGTTGCGAAACACCCATTTGGTACCAATGATGTTGTGGTTGTTGTCGGGCTTCTCAACCAATGTCCAAACTTGGTTTCTCTCAAAATTGTGTAGCTCTTCATGCATAGCGTTTATCCAATCCGGATCTTCCAATGCTTCTTCAACCTTCATAGGTTCAATGCTAGAGATGAATGAATAGTTTTCACAAAAGTTAGCTAAACGAGTTTTTGAGCGAGTGATTCTCCCGGTTTGTATATCATTGAGGATTTGCTTGACGGGATGATCTTTGGCAATTCTTGCTCGAACTCGTGAGAGCTTTTGCTTGGGTCTTCGTTGAACATCTTCTTCATCTTGTTCTTCTTCTTGGCCTTCTTCATTGTTGACGTTGTCGTTCTCTTGTCGTGGTGGAGAAAGAGGTTGTTGATGTTCGTCTTGATGCATTTCCTTGTCTTCTACATCTTGGTGTGTCCCACTTGTGGATGCTTCCGTGTCGATTCTTGGTTCACCTTGTCGTGAAGTAGAAGCTTCCACTTGGACGGATGAAGTACTCTCCTTCACCTCCGTTGGACGAATTTTGCCAATGGACAAGTCTTGGATTGCTTCTGAAGGGTCTTTGTCTCCTACATCAATTGGAAATTGCTCTACTTGCGAGCCATTAGATTCATCAAACTTCACATCTACCGTCTCTTCAACCTTTCGGGTGAAATTGTTGTAGACACGGTAAGTGTGAGAGTTTGAGCCATAACCAAGTAGAAAACCTTCATGAGATTTAGGAGCAAACTTTGAACGATGATGCTTATCAAGAATGTAGCACTTTGAGCCGAATACTCGAAAGTATCCAACTTGGGGTTTGTTACCGGTGATAAGCTCGTATGCCGTCTTGCCGAGTAGCTTGTGAAGATATAAGCGATTTGTTGCGTGACAAGCTGTCTCAACCGCTTCTGCCCAAAAGTGCTTCGGCGTCTTGTATTCATCAAGCATCGTTCTTGCCATTTCGATGAGCGTCCGGTTCTTCCTCTCAACAACTCCATTTTGTTGAGGTGTGTACGTAGCCGAGAACTCGTGTGAAATCCCTTCTTCGTCAAGAAAGGTGTCCACATTTGCGTTCTTGAACTCCGTTCCGTTGTCACTCCGAACCTTCTTGATCTTCACGTCAAACTGATTTTGGGCCTTCCTAGTGAAGTTTCTGAAGATCTTCTGGACCTGCGACTTGTCATTAAGAAAGAACACCCACGTAAATCTTGAAAAATCATCAACTATAACTAGACCAAAAGAATTTCCACCGAGACTCTTTTAGGCGTTGGGACCAAAAAGATCCATATGAAGTAGCTCGAGTGGCCTTCTTGTGGTCATGATGTTCTTCACGGGATGCCTTCCTCCAACCTGTTTACCTGCTTGACAAGCACTGCAAAGTCTATCCTTATCAAATATGACATCGTTAACTCCAAGGATATGATTTCCTTTAATAAGCTTGTCAAGGTTTCTCATGCCAACGTGACCTAGTCGTCTATGCCACAACCAACCTTTTGAGGATTTAGCAACAAAGCAAGTTTTAGGTTGTGCCTTTTTAGAGAAATCGACAATGTAAAGATCACCTCTACGCATACCGGTAAAGACCATTTTATGATTGTCTTGACGAAATACTTGGCAATCTACCTCAGTAAATAGGACATTCAAACCGAAATCAGCAAGTCTAGATACTGAAAGTAAGTTGTAGTCGAGAGATTCAACGAGCATGACATTTTGAATGGAACTATCATGTGAGATGGCCACCTTACCAAGGCCAACCACTTTACCCTTTGAATTATCACCAAAGGTGACATATTTTCGAGGGCCGTCATTTTCAGCAAGCTCACGAAACATCTCTTCATCTTCGGTCATATGACCAGTACATCCACTATCAAGAACCCATTCCTTTCCTCCTGATTCATATCCCCGAAGATTTGCCATAAGACCAAAATGTCTCATTTCATCATCAAGATCGAAGTCACTATCATCATCATCATAGTATCCATGTTCATCATGATCTTGTGACTCATCATTTCCTAGAGAGGGTAATTCATTAGATAAATGATCATCAAAGTGGTCACTTTTATGAATTCTTATAGCTTCGAATATGATATCACTAATGATTCCAACATCTCCTTTAGCATGCTTAAGATTGGTAAGTTCAAATAGACAATTACCAAAACTAGGATCACTAGAGTTCATCTTACTCCAGGTAATAGATTTATGGAGAATTTCATCCAAAGTTTTCAAGGAATGATCGGGAAATCGTTCCTCAAGAAATTTCCATATAGTATAGGCACAACTAAGAGTAGGCAAACTAGCAATCAAATTTTTGGGCAATCCTCTAATGATGAGCTCAATAGTTCTAAGATTGCGAATCATGTCAATATCTTCATCTAGGGTAGGATGCAAAGGATCCATATGAGGTGCACAAGGGCTAGCAATATACTTGTTCAAATGATATTGATTGAAAATTACAAGCATCTCATTTTTCCACTCATGAAAATACTCTCCATCAAGAATAGGCACTCTATGTCTAAGACTCCCTAAGGTAGACACATCCATCTTCCTCCAATGGTGATTAAACCAAGGCAATGGAGACCAAAGCTCTGATACCACTTGTAGGATCTAGAAGTAGATGTGTCTAGAGGGGGGTGATTAGACACTTAGTGCTAAAGTTGCAATTTTTAGGCCTTTTTGGTTTGAGTGGAGTTTTAGGCACAATTTCAACATACACAATACATATCAAGCAAGCATGCAAAGAGTATATGAGCAGCGGAATGTAAAGCATGCAACTTGCAAGAATGTAAGGGGAAGGGTTTGGAGAATTCAAACGCAATTGGAGACACGGATGTTTTTCCCGTGGTTCGGATAGGTGGTGCTATCCTACATCCACGTTGATGGAGACTTCAACCCACGAAGGGTAACGGTTGTGCGAGTCCACGGAGGGCTCCACCCACGAAGGGTAATGGTTGCGCGAGTCCACGGAGGGCTCCACCCACGAAGGGTCCACGAAGAAGCAACCACCCACGAAAGGTCCACGAAGAAGGCAACCTTGTCTATCCCACCATGGCCATCGCCCACGAAGGACTTGCCTCACTAGCGGTAGATCTTCACGAAGTAGGCGATCTCCTTGCCCTTAAAAACTCCTTGGTTCAACTCCACAATCTTGTCGGAGGCTCCCAAGTGACACCTAGCCAATCTAGGAGACACCACTCTCCAAGAAGTAACAAATGGTGTGTAGGTAATGAACTCCTTGCTCTTGTGCTTCAAATGATAGTCTCCCCAACACTCAACTCTCTCTCATAGGATTTGGATCTGGTGGAAAGAGGATTTGAGTGGAAAGCAACTTGGGGAAGGCTAGAGATCAAGATTCATATGGTAGGAATGGAATATCTTGGTCCTCAACACATGAGTAGGTGGTTCTCTCTCAGAATAGGATGCTGGAAGTGTAGGCCTAGTCTGATGGCTCTCTCCACGAATGAAGAGGAGGTGGAGGGGTATATATAGCCTCCACTCAAAATCCAACCGTTACACACAGTTTTCCAATCTCGGTGGGACCGAATCAACAAACTCGGTCGGACCGAAAGGTAAACCTAGTGACCGTTAGAGAATTTTCGGTGGGACTGACATGCAACTCGGTAGGACCGATTCGGTTAGGGTTTGGGCATAACGTAATCTCGGTGAGACCGATTACACAAACTCGGTGAGACCGATTGGTAATTAGCTAACCAGAGAGTTGGTCAGGCAAACTCGGTGGGACCGATTTGCTCTTTCGGTGAGACCGAGAAAGTTACAAAAGGAAACCAAAGAGTTTACATTGCAATCTCGGTGGGACCGATTCGCTCTTTCGGTGAGACCGAAAAGTTACGAAAGGGAAACAGAGAGTTTGCAATCCCATCTCGGTGAGACCGAGATCCCTATCGGTAGAACCGAATTGCTTAGGGTTTCTGGCAGTGGCTATGACAAGTGAAACTCGGTGGCGCCGGATAGAAAGAATCGGTATGACCGAGTTTGGCTTAGGGTTTAGGTCATTTGTGGAAGTGGGAAAGTAGCTGAGGATTTTGGAGCATATCATTAAGCACATGAAGCAAGAGGCTCATTAAGCAACACCTCATCCCTCCTTGATAGTATTGGCTTTTCCTATGGACTCAATGTGATCTTGGATCACTAAAATGTAAAATGAAGAGTCTTGAGCTTTAAGCTTTAGCCAATCCTTTGTCCTTAGCATCTTGAAGGAGTTCCCACAACCTTTAGTCCATGCCACTCCATTGTTGAACTTATCTGAAACATGCTAGATAGAAATGTTAGTCCAACAAGAGAGATGTTGTCATCAATTATCAAAACCACCTAGGGAGCACTTGTTCTTTCAGAAACCGACTAGCGCCTCTTCCTGGTCTGGGGGGAGGTCGGCGCCTATGGTTAAGGTGGGATCGGATCCCCTGTCGTCGACTGGCACCTACTTCGTCTCCGGCGATCTGGAGAGAACAACTGTTTCTTCTTTGCGGGCACGGCTTCAGGGGTCTCCGAAGTTTCTTTGGTGCTTGGTCGTGCTGCCGTAGCAGCCCACAAACCGAGCTTCAGGGCCAGGAGTGCATCTCGGGTGTTCCCCATTACCGCGAGGATGCCTCTGCAACCAGGCATCTTGATGACGTTGTATCGGGGTGCGCTGCCAGCATGAACTTGGCGAGAGCCGGGTACCCAAGGATGGCGTTGTACGGGTGGCTGATGCGGGCGATCTCGAAGTCGATGAGCTTAGTGCAGTAGTTGTAGCATGTGCCGACAGTGATGAGAGGGGGACGGATCTGTCGCAGAGGAACGGTTGAGCCGTCGACCACTCTCGCGAAGGGTTTGGTGGGGGCGAGCTGATCATAAGGCACTTGGAGTTGATCAAAGGCCTCCATGGAGAGGACGTTGAGGCCAGCGCTGCCGTTGATGAGGGTCCTGGTGCCTGCAACATTGATGATGGTGCGCGTGCAGAGCATGGGGAGCGCGCCGACTCCGACCGTAGTCTTGGGGTGATCCCTAGAGTCGAAGACGGTGTCGGTTTCGGGTGTCGCCCGGCCTGGAGGAGCCCCCTGCCGCGGCTGGGCGGCCCCAGCTGTCGGAAGTGCCGCTTGCCGTGGCGGCTTGATGCTGGTGTCTACGACCCGCCGAGGATGGCCGCAACAGCATGGGGGCGCCGGTGCCACGAAGCGCGTGATGAACAGATCACGTAGCTCGTCCCTGGAGGACACTGAAGACTCCGGCAGGCTGAGCAGTCAGGAGCGCAACATGCCCGTAATGGCCAAGGGGAGCCAGTTCGCCATGACTTTTTCGTCGCCGCCCGCCGCCTCGATGGCCTCCGCGTACACCTGAAGGAATTCCGCAGGGTCCGTCGTGCCATCATACCGCGGGGGGTAGCGCCAGCTTGAACTTCAGTGGCCACCACACTTTTCGGAGGGCAGGGGAGAAAGCTCGAAGGCCCGCGATGCCTCCAAGCACGCCTGGCAGCCCAGTCGGTGGGGTGGCGCCTTCCATGAGAGCCATGAAACGCGGGCAGAGCGCATCTGATGAAGAGGCGGATCTTCGACACGCCCCTACCTGGCGCGCCAAATGTCGGATTTAGGGCTCCGCAGACCCAAAGAAGGTTCGAACTCTGGGGCATGTGCGAAGAACTCAACCTCTCCAGCTAGCCAACCCAACGCTCCCATGGCCTAGCTCGATGAACAAGGAAGATGGACACGACAGTTTACCCAGGTTCGGGCCACCTTGCGCTGTAAAACCCTACTCCTACTTTGTGGTGGATTGGCCTCACGAGGGGCTGAGGATGAACTAGTACAAGGGATGAACAACCTCACGGGGTCTGCTCTGGTGAGGGAATGAGTCGACCAGGTTCATATCCATCTCTCGGTGGCGGCTAACCTATACTTATAGTGGCCTCGATCCTCTTCCCCCAAAACGTAGGCGGGAAGGGATCCCATAGTGGCCAATTTGAAAGGGGGGAAGTAGTACATCTTATCCTAATGAAAGGTGCTCTTCGCCTGCAAAGCTTCTGGTCAAGACGCTGCGGTGGGCTCGGTGATGACATCTGTCCTACCGTCCTGGAGGTCTTGGTCTCGTTGCACTGGAATGGAAACCCTTGCCAGATTCCCAGGGAACCCACGCTTGTGCTTGCCTCCTTAGCACCAAAGAGGAAACTGCCTCCTCGGCGCCCGCTGTCGCCCGCTGTCGCCCGCCTGGCCTTGGTCGTCATGGCTTACCTCAATGACACCTGATGAGATTGGGCACATGCATAGAAATCTCCGCTCCTCAGGAGGCCGCTTAGGGAGGCCGCTCCCTCCGGAGGTCTTGGTGTCATCCGCCTCGTGAGGCTTGGCCCCTTGCGAGGGTCTTGCCTTGTTGGTGTTGCAGATGGGCCGTACTATGCCGTCGATAGAGCCACGCCATGGGACGCGGGCGGGTAGGTCTAGGCACCCTGGTTCCTAGAATGCCGAAAACTCCAAATGATCTACATCAACATTGAGCATCCACATCTTTAACACCTACATGAAGTAATCATCTACAAAACCCAAGGTTAGTTCATCCCTCTAAGGGGGGATATCACATCTAGGGGGAGCTTTCCTCTAAGAATTGAACTAATGCAACTCTAATGGTGTGAACACAACAATGCTTTATGTAAAACTGGTAACCCCACTTGTGCATAAACGATGAGTATGTCCTACGATCAAATGTTCTGATTTGACTCCTTAGTCAATATACTCATATATAGTTGACATTGTAATCGCCAATTTCTTGATAGATGGTAGAGTGTTTGTGCATGCTTGCCACATGTTTTATTTGCCATCTGTGTGAGCATGTTGCTTGCATAATTTTCTCCATTCGAGGACATCCATTTGTTGCTTTGATTGTTTGGTTTTTCTTTCTGCCAAATGGATGGACAAGAATGCCTAAGTACTCCCTCTAGATATCTATGATTTTTCTCATCTCAAACTCAATCCATGCTATATCACAATGTTTGAACAAGTCGAATTCGGACCCTCTGAGTGAGGAGCACTCGGAGCCACCGATCCATGAGGGGCTTAACTTCCAAAACATCTTAATGTGTTTCGGTTAGACCTACTCACTCCTACTCGGTCTCACCGAATTCATTAAGTTGATCTAGGTATTTATCTTGGTGCAACCGAATTGAACAATTTGGTCACACCGAGTTGCAGCAAATGCTAGCACTTTTCCATCTCGGTACCACCGAGTCATTCCACTCGGTCCCATCGATAGCGTGTGGGTATATATACCGCGGGTTGAAATTTTGGAAACTGCTCCAAACCACTAGACCGCTCCACCCAGCACAGCCGCCCCCTTGGTCTCCGGGCTGTCACCGTCGTCGCTAGTGACCTCCTGTCGCTGGTCTCCGCTGTCGTAAATGGAATCCTCACCACCGTTGCCGCCGTAGCAAGTCCGTCGCCAAGTTAGGTTACGAATTTAACCCTTTGTGCTTTCCATAATTCGGATTCTTGCACAAAGTTCATTACCATTGTTCCTCCCACGTATGAGATCAATCTATCCACCAAACGAATTCCGTATAATAGATTTGATGCAAAAACATAGGGTTAGGTTTCCAACGAACTCATCTGGGACCG
Organism: Triticum urartu; assembly: GCF_003073215.2. Taxonomy (NCBI): domain Eukaryota; kingdom Viridiplantae; phylum Streptophyta; class Magnoliopsida; order Poales; family Poaceae; genus Triticum; species Triticum urartu. Next base: position 216,418,449 of record NC_053026.1, read on the forward strand.
ACCAGTCTGAGGATCTTGGTCACACCGATTGGCCCTGACGATTGCACATGTACTACTCGGTGTGACCAAAGTGTACTGATCGGTGCGACCGAAATCACGTTCTCTATGAAACCCTAGCATCCGGGAGTCACCGAACTGCATTTCAGTCTGACCGAAACTATGTGTTTAGACTCTGTTTGTGCTTCGGTGTCATCGAGTTTGTCAAATCAGTAGCTCCAAAATGCTTTCTTCAGAAAACTAAAATTAAGTTTTTGTCTCAATATTTTTGCAAAATAAGCTGCACTTTGTGATGCTCATCCACTCTATCTATACCCAACTATTCACAAGGTCAGTTTCAGCAATGTCAGAGGGCAGTGATAGCCAGAACAAGTGTAAAGAGCATGGCAACCATAGTGAGGACACTAGTCCTTGAAGTAGTTATGATGAGGGGAGCAGATGCACTCCCAGCAACTTACCTAAGGCAGCCACCAAGACAAGGAAGAAGAGAACATCTGAATCTGAGGATGAAGATTTTGTTATGGAGGAGGAAGTGACCTCCAAGAAGAAGGTGCTCAAGAAAGAGTACGTTGCTGCTGCTGCCAGGAAACGAAAGCAGTTATGATGAGGGGAGCAGATGCACTCCCAGCAACTTACCTAAGGCAGCCACCAAGACAAGGAAGAAGACAACATCTGAATCTTAGGATGAAGATTTTGTTATGGAGGAGAAAGTGACCTCCAAGAAGAAGGTGCTCATGAACATTAGAATCGTTACTAAGAAACAGAAGTACCTGATAATTCAATTGGCGTGCGTGCGCTCTACTAATTGGTCCAGTATGTATATCAGCAGGGGATGTGGGTGTAACAATGGTATTGATCTCCTCATCATCCTCCCTTCTTGAAAAGAAGTCGTCCTCGACGAAAGCTCATCTTCCTCACCCAAATAAGGCATCAAATCTGCAATGTTAAAAGTGGGACTAACCCCAAAATCTGCAGTTAGCTCAAGTTTATATGCATTATCATTTATTTTCTCTAACACCTTAAAAGGACCATCAGCACGTGGCATTAGCTTTGATTTGCGAAAATTAGGAAATCTAACCTTAAGCAAATGTAACCAAACAAGATCTCCAGGTGCAAACACAACATGTTTTCTACCCTTATCTCCAGCAAGTTTATATTTAGCATTCATACGCTCAATGTTTTCCTTAGTTAACTCATGCATTTTTAAAATCAATTCAGCACGTTCTTTAGCATCAAAATCAACCTTCTCCGAAGATGGAAGTGGCAACAAATCAATAGGTGCATGAGGTAGGAAACCATACACAATTTCAAAAGGGCACATCTTAGTAGTAGAATGGAATGAACGATTATAAGCAAATTCAATATGAGGCAAGGATTCTTCCCACATTTTCTTATTATTCTTCAAAACAACCCTAAGCATAGTAGACAATGTTCCATTGACTACTTCTGTTTGTCCATCAGTTTGGGGGTGACAAGTAGTACTAAAAAGCAGTTTAGTCCCCAACTTAGCCCATAAACATCTCCAAAGTAGCTAAGAAATTTAGTATCATGATCTGAAACAGTAGTATTTGGCACACCATGCAAGCAAATAATTTCACAAAAGAACAAATCAGCAACATCAACAGCATCATCGCTTTTATGACATGGTATAAAGTGTGCCATTTTCGAGAATCTATCCACAACAACAAATATGCTATCCCCTCCCCTTATTTCTTCTAGGTAAACCTAAAACAAAGTCCATAGATATATCCTCCCAAGGAACACTAGGTACAGGCAAAGGCATAGATAAACCATAAGGATTGAGTTGTGACTTAGCTTTTTGACATGTAGTGCAGCGAGCAACAAAACGCTCAACATCCCGTCTCATCTTCGGCCAAAAGAAATGTGTAGCAAGTATATCCTCCGCCTTCTTGACGCCAAAGTGTCCCATTAGTCCTCCTCCATGCGCCTCCTGCAACAACAAAAGACGAACGGAGCTAGCTGGAATGCATAGCTTGTTAGCACGAAACACAAATCCATCATTAAGAACGAACTTGTTCCAAGTTCTCCCTTCCTTACAATTCTGCAATACATCTTTAAATTCAGCATCATGCACATATTGATCTTTTATGGTCTCCAAACCAAATATTTTAAAGTCAAGTTGTGAAAGCATAGTATAATGACGAGACAATGCATCAGTAATAACATTTTCTTTACCCTTCTTATGTTTAACGACATAAGGGAAAGTCTCAATGAATTCAACCCATTTAGCATGTCTACGGTTCAGTTTTGCTTGACTTTTATTGTGTTTCAAAGATTCTTGATCAGAATGTATAACAAATTCCTTGGGCCATAAATAATGTTGCCATGTTTCTAAGGTCCGAACAAGAGCATATAATTCTTTATCATAAGTAGAATAGTTCAGACTAGGCCCATTCAATTTTTCAGAAAAGTATGCAACAGGTTTGCCATCTTGTAATAACACACCTCCTAATCCAATTCTACTAGCATCACATTCAAGCTCAAAGGTCTTACTAAAATTAGGAAGTTGGAGTAAAGGAGCATGGGTCAACTTATCTTTCAATACCGTGAAGGCTTCATCCTGTGCGGCACCCCAAACAAAAGGCACATCCTTCTTTGTAAGCACATTGAGAGGTGCAGCAATGGTGCTGAAATCTCTCACGAAACGCATATAGAAACCAGTGAGGCCAAGGAAACTCCTCACTTGTGTGACCGTTTTGGGTTGCGGCCAACTCTCAATAGCTTCTATCTTGGCTTTATCAACTTCAATTCCCTGTGGAGTAACAACATAGCCAAGAAAATATACTCGGTCGGTGCAAAAGGTGCACTTTTCAAGGTTACCAAACAAACGTGCATCACGTAGAGCAATCAAAACAACAAGTAAATGTTCCAGATGTTCCTCCAGAGATTTGCTATAAATCAATATGTCATCAAAGTAAACTACCACAAATCGCCCAATGAAAGCACGTAAAACTTCGTTCATTTATCTCATGAAAGTACTAGGTGCATTAGTTAACCCAAAAGGCATGACTAACCACTCATATAATCCAAACTTAGTTTTAAATGTTGTTTTCCATTCATCTCCCAATTTCATACAAATCTGATGGCATCCACTACGCAAATCAACTTTGGAGAATATTGTAGAGCCACTCAATTCATCAAGCATATCATCTAGCCAAGGAATAGGATGATGATAATAAATAGTAATATTATTAATGCCTCTACAATCAACGCACATACGCGACGTACCATCCTTTTTCGGCACTAAAATGATAGGAACAACACAAGGACTAAGGGATTCACGTATATAACCTTTGTCGAGTAGTTCTTGTACTTGACGCATAATCTCCTTCCTCTCCTCTAGATTGGTATGGTATGGTGCACGGTTGGGTAATGATGCACCGGGAATTAAGTCAATTTGATGCTCAATCCTTCGAATAGGTGGTAATCTTGGTGGCACGTCTTGTGGAAAGACGACAGCGAACTCCTGCAAAATGTTACTGATAGCAGGAGGCAAAGAGGAAGGCACGTCCTCAAATGAAAAAAATGCCTCATTGCACACAAAAGCATAGCAAACAGATTTGCTAAAATCTAGATCATCAGTATCAGATTTGGTGGCAAGTAAACATGCACTTTTCAATTTAATTTCAGAAGCAACACTACATGGTTTATTAGTAGGCTTCATTTGATGCTCTAATTCTTTTGCCACAATCTGATTTTCACTCTTATTTTTCTCCTATTTTGCTTTATTAGCTCTATTAATATCATCTTTCAAAATGGAATCAGGAGTCAGAGGAAGCTATGAACAAGAGTATACTGATTGTTTCTACCATGGTGTATAGAATTTTTATCAAATTGCCATGGTCTACCAAGTAATAAGGAACATGCTTGCATAGGTACCACATCACAATCAACATAATCAGCATATGTAGAGATACTAAAATGCACACGAACAGTACATGTTACCTTAACCTTGCAGCTGTTGTTGAACCATTGGATGTAGTAAGGATGTGGATGTGGTTTTGTGGTGAGAGATAGCTTCTCTACCATCTCCATGATAGCCAAGTTATTGCAGCTCCCTCCATCAATGATGACGCGAACAGAACGTTCCTTCACAACTCCCTTTGTATGGAACAAATTATGCCTCTGATTTTGCTCAGCCTGTGTAACCTGCACACTCAAAACACGTTGAGAAACTAAAAATTCATACCTGTCAGCATCTTCAACAGCCTTGTATTGCATCTCATGATCAGAATCATCTCCACCGTGTTCTTCATGTGTAATAAGAGCCAAACTATCCTCATCATAGTCACTAGCGGACTCATACCCACCATCCTCAGTAACAATCATCACACGCTGAGATTTGCATTCTCTCGCAAAATGTCCTCTTCCCTTACAACGATGAAAAATAATATCACTTGTGTACCCTGTTGATGCCATGGAAGAAGAAGAGCTCTGCGCAGGCCCATCAGGTGTGCTCTTGGCAGATAGTGGTGGTTGTGCCTTCTTTCTTGTATCACGGCTAGAGGTGGCACCTGATGCAAGTGCTGGTGCAGTGGAAGTAGAGGATGCACGTGGTGTCCATGATGAAGATCGACCTACCGAAAAGTTAGTTCGCGGCAATGCCTGTCGATCCTGCACTTCACGTTCAGCTTTACAAGCAAGATGGAATAAAAAAGTGATATTAGTATACTCCTTATACTCTAGAATGGTCTGAATCTCTCTATTTAATCCACCCATAATACGTGCAAGCATAGCTTCATTCTCCTCAACAATACCACATCTAATCATGCCAGTTTGAAATTCCTGATAATATTCTTCTACATAATTTTTTCATTGTCTTAAGCGCTGCAATTTTGAAGTAATTCACGTTGATAATATGGTGGAACCCAACGAGTACGCATAGCAGTTTTCAAAGCAGCCCAAGTAGCTGGAATATGATATAATCTACAATGTTCAGACCACCAAACACATGCAAAACTAGTGAAAGCACAAACAGCAGTAGGAACATGTCTCTCCTCAGGATATTGTAAACATGTAAAACATTGTTCAGTATCTAACTCCCAAGTAAAATATATATCAGGAACATATCTACCCTCAAATGGTGGAATATTCAACTTCAATTTAGGAAAAAGATCATGATCTCGTAGCTCAGGTGGTGGTGCAACCCTACCGTTGCGATGATACACTTGAGGACGACCTGGTGGTGGTGGTGCTGGTGGTTGCACGTAGTTCTGATTTTGATCAACCTCATCCTCGTAATGGTCCTCCACCTCTGCAGTAGCAGCAGGAGCTACAAAAGCATCAACAGCGGCACCAGAATTTTGCCCAGGGTCAATGGGAACGCGCTGTGCCCGTCCCACTTGATTTGGATGGTGAGATTGTTGTTGTTGTTGTTGTTGTTGTTGTTATAGAGGTGCATTAGGTGCAGCCGGCGGTGGTGGTGGAAGACGCGCGAGCAATTCATTAAACTTGTTATCGAGCTTTGTTTCAAACGTCTTCTCCATGCCATCTATCTTCTCCATGGCCTCTTCAAAACTGTTTAGCACATTTTGCACCTGTCCACTCATCATTTGCTGAAATTTATCATGAAACTCCTTATTCGTCATGTTCTCCAAGTCAGTCTTGTCGTCTTGCGATCCTGCCATGGTTAGCAGCAATAGAAACACACAAGAATATTATCCTACAGACTACTAACAAGAGGTGGTGGCGGGTGTCACAAATCCTTTAAGCAAATCTCAAATTCTTACCAGTTCTTACCTAGTAGCAGACGGTGATCGGCAACCATCGTAGTCAAAACTCTCAAAGCTTGGATAGAGTGATTACCAGGGAGAGTCAAACGCACGACGTAGATGCTTGTGGAGCTTGGAAGGCTTATAATATGGTAGCAAAAAGGGTCAGCAATAATCAATTCAGAGATGCAAAGTTGAATAAACACTCAACGATGGTACTGTGCTGGTCGTAGGCTAGACCGTACTAGAGAGGCGAGCCTAGAAAATGAACAAAATCACGGCGCAACACGTAAACAAGGGAGGAGCACTCTTTGAATTTTTTTCTTCTTTTTTTCACTTTTTTTTGCACTTTTTTCCTCTTTTTTTTTGCTCCGCAACAATTTTTTGTCGAAAAAGTCTACAAATGGTCTAAAAACTTCCTAGCCAAAATTTTCCAGACTTCGTTTTTTTAGTTTGGAACTATTTTTCTACTACGGGTAGCACGGAATTTTGGGAGTCCTACTCTGTCACCACTGGAAGTATCGCGTGATCTGGAACTCAAAAACAAAGCAACAAATACTGGACTTGGACTGGTAGCAGAGATGAATCTGGTGGAACTCGGACTGGTGGCGGCGATGAATCTGGTGGAACTCGGACTAGTGGTTGTATATGGCGATGGTATATCTGGACTCGGATTGGTGCTGGTGTATTGTGATGGTATATGTGGACTCGGATTGGTGGTTGTATATGGCGATGATATATGTGGACTCGGATTGGTGGTTGTATATGGCAGCGGCGATGTATATGGTGGGGTGGTGGTATATGGCAAAGATGTTGATGATGGTGCGGTGGCGGCGTGACAACCTGTGAAACTCTAAGGGACTAGACGCTAAGACCACCAACTCGACACGATGATGCAACCACAAATTCAACAAAGCAAAAGTCTAAAAAGACAATGCAAAGGCTCAGATTGGTTCGGATTTGATGAACTAACCCTAAACTTTTTTGGCTTTTTTCGTGGACTGTAGGTATGAAGAACAAACTTGATCTAAACTATGAAAAACCATAAAATCTCACTGAGCAACCTGGAAATATGATACCACTTGATAGAGGCGAGGGTGTCCCGATGTTTCAATGAGATGGTGCCTATAATTTTCTATGGGAGTCGACCTTGACGATCCGACTACGAACGTGCGAGACGTCGCGCCTTAGGAATCGCTAAACCAACTTCCGAGGGGTTATTGACCATGCCGGAGCACAATCAACCTGACCACAAGGGTCTATTTCCTGCGAGCAAACAAAGAACAAGCAAGAAACTGAGAATGCAATCTGGATATTGCGAATATAAGATGAAAGCTTTTTTGATCAAGGTGGGGTTCTGTGACGCCTTTGTCTGGTCGTTGAACACAAACGAAGTACGCGAAGTTGCAGCTATGGTGAACTTTAATCTAAACAAAACCCAAAGTCTAAACGATGCCCTAAGGGCTGTATATATGGAGGAAGAGGGGGGAATTTCGTGGCCCTTGGAGGAGGGGTACGAAACCAACCCTAACTCTTGTTTCCCCACACATACGGACTCTAAAAACAGCCTATACTTAAGTATTTCGAAATTACATGGGCCTGGCCCATTAATAAGGTGATGCAGCACCTAGAATAGCCTATGGACGAATATTATGAAGTGGCATCTTGTATATTTCGTCCAAGGCTTCATGCACTCCTTATGGCGGCTTCAAAGTCCTGAAATCATCACTTGTAACTCCATTCTTGATCCCCTTGCGCATGCCATCATCTCCATGCTTGAACTTGCTCCAAGGTTCATCTTTCTTGTCCAAGCTAGGCCCTTCATTTGTAATCAGAACAAATGTATCCAATTTAGGCAGCATCATATTCTCATGAACATTAGAACCGTTACCAAGAAACGAAAGTACATGATAATTCAATTGGCTTGCGCGAGCTCTAGTAATTGGTCCAGTATGTATAGCAGCAGGGGTTGTGGGTGTAACAATGGTATTGATGTCTTCATCAGATACCTTAGGGCCTTTGGCCATGAAGCATCTTCCAATTCCTTCATTTGGTGAGTCAAATATGTCATAGGAGTTGGATGGCACAAGTGTAAGACCGACAACACATTCATCTTGAGTATATTCGGAGTCGGAGTGATAACTTCTCTCGGAGTAGTTGTCAGAGTCGGAACCGGATACCCATTCACCAACATGAGCTTGATGTCTTCGTCTTGTGTAGCTCTTCGATGACTTATCCCTCCTTTCTGAATCCTTGCTTCTACCAGAGGGTCTTCATTCATAACGATCATCTCTACTCCTCTCTCTTGGTGGTGATTCATCTCTTTTACTTCTCCTCTTAGGTGAATCTTCTCTTCTCTTGTAGGGAGCTGTACACTAATTGGAGTAATGTCTGGGTCTTACACAATTGTAGAAATTGCAAGCACGATTAGAAGATCTTTTGTCATTCTAGGACCTTGACTTGGAACTTCTCTCTTTGCTCCTATTCTTGTAGAATTTGTTGAAGTTCTTCACCATTAAGCTCAATTCTTCATTGAAGACATGTTTCTCACTTGATGTTGTAGTGACATCTCATGAGCAACAATTCTGCGAATGACTTCCATTGGCTTGAGATCTTTGTAATTGGGCATCATTTGGATAAAGGTGCACACGGTATCATATTTTCCATCCAAGGCTCTCAGGAGCATCTTGATGATGAATTTGTTGGAAATCTCTTCGCTTCCTAAGCCGGCAATCTCATTTGTGATGAGAGCAAGCCTAGAGTACATCTCAGTGACTCCTTCACCATCCTTCATTTTGAACTTGTCAAGTTTACTTTGAAGCACATCCAATTTAGATTCCTTGATGGACTCGGTACCTTCGTGCATATCAACCAAAGTATCCCAAATTTCCTTTGCATTTTCAAGGCGGCTGATTTTATCGAGTTCTCCGGGGCACAATCTGTTGAAAAGAATATAGCATGCTTTAGCATTGTATTGCAACATCTTCAATTCTTCCGCGGATGCTTCACGATCCGGTTCTCTTCTATCCTCGAAGTATTCACCTTGCAAGCCAATACGCACAATAGCCCAAGCGGCAGGGTTATGACCAAGAATATAAATTTTCATCTTATGCTTCCAACTAACAAAATTAGTACCATCAAAGTAAGGACCTCTACGGTGGTAATTTCCATCGCAAGATGCCATATTCTCCTACGTTGTGAAACCAAGGCTATGGTCACCAAAGCTATGGAAATCAAGGCAAATGGAGACTAAAGCTCTGATACCACTTGTAGGATTGAAAGTAGGTCTAGAGGGGGGCGATTAGACTACTTGACCAAATAAAAATCTAACATTTTCCCAATTTTAAGTGTTGGCATATTTTAGCAACTAGTACAAGTCAAGCAATCAACCTACACATGTAATTCTAAGTGTGTAACAGTGGAAAGTAAAACATTACTTATGAAGGTAAAGGGAAGGGTTTGGAGAAATAAAAGGCAATGTAGACACGGTGATTTTTGGCATCGTTCCTATAGGTTGTGCTATCGTACGTCCACACTGATGGAGACTTCAACCCACGAAGGGTAATGGTTTCGTGAGTCCACAGAGGGCTCCACACACGAAGGGGTCCATGAAGAAGCAACCTTGTCTATCCCACCATGGCCATCGCCCATGAGGGACTTGCCTCACTCGGGTAGATCTTCACGAAGTAGGCAATCTCCTTGCCCTTACAATCTTCTTGGTTCAACTCTACAATCTTGTGGGAGGCTCCCAAGAGACACCTAACTAATCTAGGAGACACCACTCTCCAAAAGGTAATGGATGGTGTGTTGATGATGAACTCCTCGCTCTTGTGCTTCAAATGATAGTCTCCCAAACACTCAAGTCTCTCTCACAGATTTGGCTATGGTGGAAAGATGATTTGAGTGGAAAGCAACTTGGGGAAGGCTAGAGATGAAGATTCTTGTGGTAGGATTGGAATATCTTGGTCTCAACACATGAGTAGGTGGTTCTCTCTCAGAAAATGAGTAGTGGAAGTGTAGGCACGTTCTGATGGCTCTCTCACATATGGAGAAGGGGTGGAGGGGTATATATAGCATGCACACAAAATTTAACCGTTACACACATTTGACCCAACTCGGTCAGACCGAATAGAACAACTTGGTGAGACCGATTCAGTTCAAAATGTGAACGTTAGGAATCTCGGTGGGACCGACTGGAACAACTCGGTGGGACTGATGTGCTAGGGCTAGGGCAAAACCTCATCTCGGTGACACTGATTTCTTGAACTCGGTGAGACCAATTTAAGCAAAGAGCAAACAGAGAGTTGGTCATGCAAACTCAGTGGGACCGATTGCACATTTCGGTGAGACCGAAATAATTGCAACAGGCAACAGAGAGTTTGTAGGGTCATCTCGGTGAGACCGAGATCCATATCGATGTGACCGGATTATCTAGGGTTTCTGGCAGTGGCTATGTCAAATGAACTCAGTGGCGCCGGATAGGTCATTTTGGTGGGGCCGAGTTTGACTTTGAGTTTTGGACAAATGTGGAAATGAGAAAGTGGCTGAGGGTTTTGGAGCAATATCACTAAGCACTTTGCGCAAGTAGACCATTAAGCAACACCTCATCCCCTTTTAATAGTATTGTCTTTCCTATCGATTCAATGTGATCTTGGATCACTAAATAGAAATGAAGAGCCTTGAGCATTTGCCAATCTTTGTCCTTAGCATTTTGAGGTGTCCACATCTCTAGTCCATATTGTGCCAATCGTTGAACTTTCTGAAATATTTAAATTGAATGGATATTAGTTCAATGAGGTATATGTTTTTATGAATTACCAAAACCACCCGGGGATTAGTTGCACTTTCAATTGAGTTCTCGGTTGTGTGGGGAGCGCGCGGCGGCGGAGCGCAGAATTGATTTTAGGCCGAGGCTTAGTTTAGCATGTATATATAGGGAAATACATCCTACCACCTAGGTGTAGTTACCCAACATGCCCCATATACTATCATGTAGTAGTATACATACTACTTTATCATTAGAAGTATATTCATATACTATATATAAGATACTTCAAAGCGAGTAACATGAAAAAATTGCAAGTTGGCCCATGGTTTTATTTTATTTGTGAAATACGTACATATTTGTACGTAAAAGAGAGCATACTCAAAATACGATACATACTACCAAAACATTAGTGTATATATAACCTAAACATTATTATATACTACATACTATGCGTAAATACTTTCCGATATGATAGATACTACATACGACATACAAAACACAAGTGATGGTAACTACCACTCGTGGTAGTAAAAATTTGTCCTTAGGCTTGTAAACTTGTTATAATGAATTGTAATTGCTTTGTTCACTAAGAACTGAGTTTGTTAATTTTCAAGAAAGTTTATGCTTTAACTTTGTTGTTGTGATGAATTGTTACTTGATCATGAGAAGTTTTATGATATATATATATTGATGCTATGATAATGGTCGTGATGCTACTATGTCCGTATTTGGTTTTTATCAACACCTCTCTCTCTAAACATGTGGTCATGATTATTGATATCGGCTTTCGATTAAGGACAAGCGAGGTCTAAGCTCGAGGGAGTTGATATGCCCATTTTGCACCATGTTTTCCTACTATTATTTAGAATTTTTTATCATTATAACACTTTTTGATGCAATTCTAATGCCTTTTCTATCTTAATTTGCAAGATTTACATGAAGAGGGAGATTGTGGGCGGCTAGAATTCTGGACCTGAAAATGATATATCAGAGATACCTATTTTGTGCAACTCCAAATGAGCTAAAATTTCATAGAGAATTTTTATGGAATATATAAAAATACTAGAGCAAAGAAGTACCAAAGGGGGCCCATCAGCTGCCCACAAGGCAGTAGGGCGTGGCCACCCCGTGGGCACTGATAACCCATAAGTATAGGGGATCGCAACAATTTTCAAGGGTAGCTCAACCCTAATTTATTGATTTGACACAAGAGGAGCCAAACAATATGCAAAAGTATTAGCAGTAGACTGTTGATTCAACCACACCTGGAAGACATAATATCTGCAGCAAGGTGACTAGTACCAAAGTAGTAGGGTAGTTTCATAGTAACGATAACAGTAACAATAGCAACGACAAAAGTAACAGTATATGAAAAGTGTAGGCATCGGAACGGTGATGGATAGTTATGTTGGATGGCATTCATCATGTAACAGTTATAACCTAGAGCGACACAGAAGCAGCCCCAATTCATCAATGGAATGTAGGCATGTATCATGTATATAGTCATATGTGCTTGTGGAAAAGAACTTGCATGACATCTTTTGTCCTACTATCCCATGGCAGCATGGTCCATAAGGAAGCTAAGGGATATTAAGGCCTCCTTTTAATAGAGAAGTGGAACAAAGCATTAGCACTTAGTGAATACAAGAACTCCTCCAACTACGGTAATCACCAGAAAGAAATCCAATATTGTCACCTTGGGGTATGTGGATCGTAACACGTAATATAACTTGCAAGATAGGCTCAAGAACATGCATATATTCAATATTCATGAAACATAGTAGGTTCAGATATGAAATCATGGCACTCGGGCCCTAGTGACAAGCATTAAACATAGCAAAGTCATAGAAACATCAATCTTAGAATATAGTGGATACTAGGGATCAAGCCCTAGCAAAACTAACTCGACTACTTGATAAATTTCATCCAAAAGATCACCATCCAGCAAGCCTACGAAGAAACTACTCACTCCCGATGGTGAGAATCATGAAATTGGTGATGGAGGAAGGTTGATAATGATGCCAGCGACGAATTCCACCCTTCAGAGCCTCAAACGGACTCCAGATCAGCCCTCCCAATGAAGAACATAAGGTGGAGGCGGCTCCGTATTGTCAAATGCGATGAATCCTTCTCCTTGATATTTTTCTTGGCAAATAGGTATATATGGAGTTGGAGTTAGAGTTACCTGAGGACCAGGGGAACCACAAGCTCGTAGGGCGCACCCCCTGAGCTTGTGGCTCCGGAGTAACCCCCCCACCTTTGGTATTTTTTCCGCCAATATTTTTTATACATTCCATAAACATTCTCCATAAATTTTCACGTCAATTCGTGAACTTTCATTTCTGCAAGAATACAACACCATGACAATTCTGCAGGAGACAACATCAATCCGGGTTAGTTTCATCCAAATCATGCAAATTAGAGTCCAAAACAAGAGTAGAAGTGTTTGGAAAAGTAGATACGACGGATAAGTATCAACTCCCCCAAGCTTAACTCATTGCTTGTCCTCAAGCAATTCAGTTGAAAAATTGAAAGTGACAAAGAAAAAATTTTACAAACTCTGTTTGATCTTGTTGTCACAAATATGTCTAACCAATGTTTAGGTTTTTCAGCAAAGATTATGAAATAACCAATGTTCTGGTATCACATTTACACATATCAATGGCATAACCAACTAGCGAACAATAATAAGATATCTCGGATGACAACACTTTTTTCAGAACAATCATGATATAATATGAAATAATGGTATCTGATGACACGCAAGTATAGGGGATCAATCGTAGTCCTTTATGTAAGTAAGAGTGTCGAACCCAACGAGGAGCAGAAGGAAATGACAAGTGGTTTTCAATAAGGTAATTTCTACAAGCACTAAAATTGTCGGTAACAAGTAGTTTCATAACAAGATAATTTGTAGCAAGTTACAAGTAACAATAGTAACAATAGTAACAATAAGTGTAGTAAGGTAGCCCAATCCTTTTTGTAGCAAAGGACAGGCCAGAACGATCTCAGATAATAAGTAAAACGTTCTCGAGGACACACAGGAATTTCATCTAGTCACTTTCATCATGTTGGTTTAATTTGCGTTTGCTACTTTGATAATTTGATCTGTGGGTGGACCGGTGCTTGGGTGCTGTTCTTACTTGAACAAGCCTCCCTCTTATGATTAACCCCCTCGCGAGCTTCTACTACTATTGAAGAAGAATTAAGATAAAATCTAACGAAAGAAATAAACATATGGATCCAAAATCGGCCCTTTACAGAATAGTGCATAAACTAGGGTTTAAGCTTCTGTCACTCTAGCAACCCATCATCTAATAACCACTCCACAATGCATTCCCTTAGGCCCAAAGTTGGTGAAGTGTCATGTAGTCAACGTTCACATCACACCACTAAGGGAATCACAACATACATATCATCAAAATATGAAACGAATACCAAATTCACATGATTACTTGCAACATGACTTCTCCCGTTGCCTCAAGAACAAGGGAAACTACTTGCAAATAATATTCATGCTCAAGATCAGAGGTATATTAAATAACATAACAGATTTGAACATATGATCTTACAAAGATTGAACACAAGAGAAGAACTCGGGTTTGAGATGAGATGGTGTTGTTGAAGATGTTGATGAAGATTGGCCTCCCAAAGATGAGAGGGTTGTTGGTGATGACGATGGCTTCGATTTCCCCTTCTTGGAGGGAATTTTCCCCAGCAGAATTGCTCCGTCGAAGGGAAAATGTGCTCTTGCCCATGTTCTGCCTCGAGAGGGCGGTGCTCCGTCCCAAAAGTTCTCTCCTTATTTTTCTAGGTCAAAAGACCTTATGTACCAGAAGATGGGCACCGGAGGTGGGCCGAGGAGCCCACTACCCACCCGGGCGCGCCAGGGGGTAGGCGCGCCTTGGTGCCTTGTGGGCGCCTTGGTGGCCCCCTCTAGTAGTTCTGTTCTCCAATACTTATTATATATTCCAAAATAATTCTCTATAAAATTTCAGCTCATTTGGAGATGCACAGAACAAGTGTCTCTGACATCGCTTTTTCACGTCCAGAATTCCGGCTGCCGGTATGCACCCTCTTTGTGTAAACCTTGCATGTTATGATAGAAAAGGCATTAGAATTACTCCACAAACTGTTATAATGCAAAAAAACACTATAATTAACAGTAGGAAAACATGATGCAAAATGGACGTATCAGTATCTCGCTAGCCCTTTCTGAGACGGTAAAACATAAATGCAGAGCACCTCTGAAGTTCAAGCATTGACTAGATGATGCGGAGCATCCTACGGGCATCACCATGTCAAGAGCCCGTTCGGCAAGTGGACACATGTGACATCTACTTCACATACCCAAAGGTGAATCATCACGTTTAGACGTGCTCAGTTGACCCCTTCGAGGATGGTATACTACTCGACACTCCACTTGTGTGCATACATAGGTATTGTCAGAGCACCACAGACGACAAGGAGGAGTGCAAGCACAAGTGTACAACTACACCATCCGCGAGGTAAGCATGGAAGCGATGATGGAAGAAGAATGAGCTGATGAATCTACAGCGGCTGGACATCCCGGCCGAGGGCCGGACATCCGGCGCCTATGTAGCCTCCAAGGAGCTGCACCAGCAGACGCCAAAAGCATCAGCGGCCGGACATCCGGCAGCAGCCATGGACATCCGACGCCTCCCGATAGCCCGGACATCCGGCCTTCCCTAGGAAATCTGGCATCGACAATAGAATGCACCAGAAGTTTGGCCACCATCGGGACAGACATCTGGTCAGTGCCCCGAACATCCAGCGACTCGCGAAGCCCCGGACATCCAGCCCCTAGCCCGGAAATCCGGTTCCTGCCTGCACGCAGAGTCGGGCCAAAGGCCCATGTATCTCTCTTACCCCTTCCACTTCATGACTTAGCCTATATATACTCCACCTCCACCTCCATTCTAGGGTTAGAAAATATGATAGCTCATTCTTAGGTGAGCTTTGCCCCTACCACTCTACTCTTGAGAGAGAGAGAGAGAGAGTACCACTCCCATGGAGTTCAATACCTCCATGTGAGAAGATCCCGCGGGATATCATCAATGCCCCTCTCGGGAAGATTCGTCACGGATTCAAGGCCTACTCTTGGAAATGAACTTTACGTTGTATATTTCCCTTTGTTGTTCCTGTGCCTTCTGGATATATGTGTTTGTTAGTCAAGTGGATGTGTGATTGGACTTGTTCTTGAGTGTTTCCTCTTGTTCCCCTCGTGTTTTCCCCCTCGTGTTCTTCATGGGAATCCCTTCAATTGTGAAAGATCGGCCTACACAGGGTTAGCCACGTACCATATGGTATCATGAGCCTTGGTTGATCACGTTTTTGGAGTCCCTACCCCTCTTTTTCTAGCCTAATTTTGTTGATTTTGTCCCAATTTCAAAAATTCCACACCAAAAATAGGCCCCAATTTTTTTTTGTGTTGATTTGATGATCTTTTGTTAATTTGATCCATGGATTCGTTATGTCTTGAGTAGATCTAGCTTCTCCTCAAGTTCCCCCACTTTCCATCCAAAAATCCATCAAATTTTGCCCCCAAAATCATCAATTTCCACCCCCAAAATAGATTTCATCGAGTTCATCCTCGGATTTGGAGCCCGGCCATCCGGCCCGTGGCCCCGGACATCCAGCCAGAAGCCCAGACATCAGGCTCGTGGAACGCAATTTCGCGTGTGGTTCTATACATCAGCCCCGGATTTCCGGCTCCGACCCCAGATGTCTGACCCCTGGAGTTTCAGCATCCGATGTTTCACCATTTTGACCATAACTAATTCATTCTTACTCGGATTTTGACATTCTTTAGCTCGTTTTAAGCCCTTGGCATCCCCTAACATGCAAAAATACTTCCAACATCATTTGATCCCATCAAAATTTTTGGAACTTTGGCATCTTTGCCTAGGCCTTTCACCTTATCATCCGCAATACCACCACCGACTTCTGCAACCTAACCCATTTTGTTCCCCATTCCATGTGTGGTTGTTTTAGTTGTGATTCGACTCTCCTAAGGTGTTTCGGCTACTTAGGGATGGTTGCTTCTTCACCAACCACCACCATAACTTCATCATAGGCTTGCCCACCATACACTTCCGCCACCCCAACTTAACCCAATTTTGTTTATGTTTTGAGTTGTAAGGTGTTTCGTCCACTTAGGGACCGTGCCTTCAACTCTGACACCATGTATAGCTCATCATACCCTTCCACCTTAACCCATTTTGACTGGGTTTCCGCCAATACTTCCGCCACCACCACCGCATTTCGCTACCTCCATTTGACATTTGCCTTTGAGATTTTGAGTTCGCAGTTTTTCCATTTCCTAAGGTGTTTCTGCTAATTAGGAATGGTTCGACATCAACAACACCGCCTCTCATCATCACCATGGTCGCGACATCACCAACTACCATATCATCATCCATTCTTGCTAACACTCGACATACCAAAAATGGTAACCTCTATATCATCTTGGTATCATGGTATCCCATCATTGTACATTCTTGCCATAGTATTGTTAACCCCTAGCCCATTTTGCGTCACTTGCCTATCAAGACTAGCCATTGAGTATTGCCGACAACGTTACTTGTGTGCATTAGTGATCATCGATACACCTTCCATTGCATACATACCATATCATCTTGGTATCCTCATCGTGGTATCATCCTATTATCTCTTGTGTCATAAGATTGTTCCCGCATATACACAACTACTATCTTGGTTTGTGTGTTTCACATAGTGGCCATATAAAAAAGAGAATAAGCTTTTAAGAAAAGATAAAAGCAAAGAGCTTGCAAGCAATAGCCATAGCATCGGCACATTGCATATCATACTACCATATTGTTCATCTTGGATCATCATGTGCGAAACACCAGAACATCATACATAATAGCATACTTGGGATAGAAAGTTACTACATTTTGCATCTTATAGGTTGTGCACAAGTGTCGTATCCGCCTATTGAGCAATCATCCTAGTGTCTCTCTTGAGTTGTGCAACACAAGCATTTTCTGTAGATTCCACATTTTGTGCTCATTCCTTAGTTGCACGACCCCATTTATCTATCCATGTGTGTCTTTCTATGTGCCACATATCGCTATTGGTCTACTTACTCCACTTGTGAATTTGTGAATCTCTTTCAACATTATTGACTCTTCCTAACAATTGCATCAAATTTTTGTGCCACTTGTCCTAACCAAGCCACTCGACAGGATTTAGTTTGTAGGTGTTAGTGAGCAAGTTTGGTACCAATCCCACTATTCTTTTATTCCACATTGAGTGAAACGAGATACATCCTCAACTTTGGGAAAAGGTAGCTTGGTATTGTTTATCCCATTTCCTACTCACCTTTGGTCAAGTCTTGTGATGGATAGGAAAATGACACCTCCTTTGGTCTATAACAACAACGACGAGTTCGATGCCATGAAATACCACTTGGACGCCAAGATGAATGCTCAAATGGAGGAGATCAAATCCATCAGCATGTCCTACAATAGATCATCCTCATCTTCGAGAAGACGCTGGCAAGGTCACATCGGGATCGACACCACCACTGATGAGAATGTGAAGGTCAAGAGCTCAAGACCAACAACCGCTCAATGACTTCACCATCTACCTTGGCATCTTCGCCTACGGACATGCAACATCTTCACCAACAAGCACCTTAAGACTATGCTCAAGAGAATCTCCCCAAGCTGAAGTCCACAGATTCCACAAGCTATTACGACCTCGACACCGACCACGAGCTTCCTTTCTATGTGACTCAAGACCTCGAGGAGTATCTCGAGTGGGAGCAAAAGATGGATGACTACCTCATGCTACATCAATTCCCTTCCGAAGACTAAGTGAAGTGCACCACAAGTAACTTCTATGACTACGTGTCGACATGGTGGCTTCAGAAACCTTCGAATACCTTCGGCATGAGTTGGTCCAAGAAGAAGAAAGCTATGCGGTGAGAGTTTGTGCCGTCCACCTACACGGAACATCTTCCATGCCAAGTGGAGAACACCATACAAGGATCCAAGTTCCTCGACGAGTACTTCAAAGAGATGAAGAAAGCCTTGCGACGAGCCGGCATGGATGACCCCATTTGGATGAAGTTCCACTTCATGATGGGATTGAACAACGACATCTGCAGGACTATCTTCCACGAGAACTGCAAGTTCCTTGAGGACCTCTATATTGGTGCTCTCAAGGTGGAATAAGAACACATGAAGGCTAAGACTTCTTCACCCCAAGCACACTTCTCGATGAGCATGAGAACGAGCATGAGGGTAGTACCACCAAGATGTCCAAGCCCGATGAGCTCCAAGATGATGCTCCCAATTTTGACTTCACCGCCATCCCTCTTTGTGGCATTGATGATGCCGAGTCTACCATGACTCTTTTTGAAGATGATGCGGCGATGACTACGAGTACGGAGCCTCTCAAGGAACATGCTTTGGAGGCGAGCGACATGGTGACGAGCAAGGATGATGCTTCCATCTTTGGAGGCGAGAGTGATGATGTGCCATCTTCGGCCTTCATCCGTGGGGACGGTGACAAGATGATCGAGCATGGGATTTTCCCTTCGATCATGGAGAAGAGTGATGATGTGCCATCTTCAGCCTTCATCCATGGCGACGGTCATTGAGGGAGGCCTGGACTAAGGAGTCCTCGGGCGTCCGACCTGTTATCCGTGGGCCGGACTAATGGGCTGTGAAGATCGAAGACCATACTCGTGTCTGGGTTGGACTCTACTTGGCGTGGAAGGCAAGCTTGGCGACCGAAGATTCCTTTTTATGTAACTGACTCCATGTAAACCCTAGATCCCCTCAGTGTCTATACAAACCGAAGAGGATAGTCCCGAAAGGACATCACATATACTCATTACCATACCCACATAGGCTAGACTTCTAGGGTTTAGCCATTGCGATCTCGTGGTAGATCCACTCTTGTAACAATCATATTCATCAATATCAATCAAGCAGGACATAGGGTTTTACCTCCATAGAGAGGGCCCGAACCTGGGTAAACATTGTCAGTGTCCCCCATTTCCTGTTACCATCGATCCAAGACACAGTTCGGAACCCCCTGCCCGAGATCTGCCGGTTTTGACACCGACATTGGTGCTTTCATTGAGAGTTCCACTGTGCCGTCAGCAAAGGGCTCGATGGCCCCTTCGATCATCAATAATGGCGTTGTCCAGGGAGAAACCTTCCTCCCCGGACAGATCTTCGTATTCAGCGGCTTCGTACTGCGGGCCAACTCGCTTGGCAATCTGGAGCAGATCGACAGCTACGCCCGTGGCCATCAGGTTAGATTCGGGAGCTTGAATTACGCTGCGGACATCCGTGGAGACATGATCTTTGACGGATTCGAGACCGCGACAACTGCTCCCCGTCGCCCCGATGAACATGGCTTAAACCTGCCATCAGGCCGCATCCAGGAGATAGCTCCTGTAGCAGCTCCGGCCTCAAATCCGAAGCAGTTCAAGTCGTCCGAAGATGGGACGCGCAACCCCATCACGGGGACCACCGATTCCGCAGCGCTGGAGCCACACGCGGATTCCACCTCGTACGGTATCTGCATCAATGGAACCCCGAACTCGCCTCCAATGTCGACCTCCGAACCCTACGAGCCTGCGTACGCCGAACTCAATCTGTTATCAATCTTCAAGTTCAGCGCCGCATATGTCTTCCAACACTCGCCCATGGGCGACATACTAAATTCGCTAAAAAGCTATCCCTGGCGGGCGACCCATCTCCGAACTATGTTTGGTTTGAACTTGCGGTGGAGAACGGAGAATTTTGCTTCCCACCTGCCACCCACTTCATAGCCACTGTTAAAGATGTAACCAACACACTCGATCCCCATGCCGGAGACATCGACGGTATGGACGACGATGAGGGACAAGGCCAGAACATACTACCCGCTAGACACGGGACAGACACTTCCTGGTATGACGTGTGTATGATAGATACACCTTACGGTGCTCTCAACGATGAGAAGGAGAATCCGGTCGAGGATAAACCGCCTGGTACACAGCCCGGACACCGGCGCCCTGGGCCTCATCGCCCAAGAGAAGACACTGCCAACACCAGAGAAGACGATACCCCGGACAACGAAGACCCTGTTGAAGTAGAATCTGAGCAGGAGGAACAGGAAGATGGGTAAGACAACCCTGACGAACAGGCCACATGTGGGGACTTAGAGGACAACAACTATTTCCCCCTCTCCGAGGAGGAGGAGATCCTCGGCAACGAGGATTTTACCATGCCAAAGGAACCTCTTGAGCAGGAGCGCTTTAAACGCCGGCTTATAGCCACCGCAAGGAGCTTAAGAAAGAAGCATCTGCAGCTTCAAGCAAGCCAAGACTTGCTCAATGATAGATGGACCGAGGTCTTGGCCGCAGAAGAATACAGCCTTAGCAGCCCAGACAAAAGCCACCCCAAGAGTAGGTGGCTCACTCAATACGATGGCAGGGCGATGGAGCCCATACCACCATCGAAGAATGCAGACGGGCGATAACAGTTCAGTCTAGACAAAGCAGCAGCCCAAGCAGAACACCATACTGACCCATCCGGCACGGAGGGTAGAGCAGGACGCACAAGTTCGATGTACAGATCACGAAGATATACCCCGACCGACAATGATGGTCGCCTATCCGGACACTACAGAGCTGACTACGCCCGGTCCGAGCATCGTAAACGGAGCCCGCCGGAGGTACTTCATAGTGTGGCCCAACATAGAGGAGCCGCACAGCCCCTCTACTTCACGGACGAAATAATGGAACACGAATTTCCAGACGGGTTTAAACCCATTAACATCGAATCATACGATGGGACAACAGACCCTGCGGTATGGATCGAGGATTATCTCCTCCATATCCACATGGCCCGCGGAGACGACCTCCACGCCATTAAATACCTACCTCTCAAGCTTAAAGGGCCAGCTCGGTACTGGCTAAACAGTTTGCCAGAAATTCTATTGGCAACTAGGAAGATTTGGAAGACGCCTTTCGAGACAATTTCCAGGGAACATATGTCCGGCCATTATGCGTCGATGACTTAAGTCACATTGTCCAGGAGCCCGGCGAGTCGGCTAGGGAGCTCGAGACCAGGTTCTTAGTCAAAAAGAACCAAATTGTCGACTGTCTAGATGCAGAAGCCCTCGCGGCCTTCAAACACAGCGTCTGGGGTGAATGGCTCGCGCGTCACCTCGGCCAGGAAGGACCCAAATCGATGACAGCCCTCACCGCTCTAATGAACCGCTTCTGCACGGGAGAAGACAACTGGCTCGCTCGTAAAAGCAACGACACCAACGGCCCGGGGACTTCCGAAATCCGAGATGGCAACGGCAAGCCACGATGAACCGAACATAACAACATACGCGACACGACGATGAATGCCGGATTTCACAATTCGAAGCCCGGTCAACGGAAGAAGCCACTGAAGGCAAACCAGGACAGACCATCCACCCTTGACAGGATATTGGACCGACCTTGTCAGATTCACGTTCTCCCTGATAGGCCAGCTAATCATACCAATCGTAACTGTTGGGTCATCAAGAAGGCAGGCAAGCTTAATGCTGATCACAAGGGGAGGTGGCCACCGGGTGGCAGAGACGACGGATCGGCTCGCCAGCAGAACACCAGGGGCCAGAACAAGTTCCCCTCCGATATTCGACCACTGCCGGAATGCAAATAGCAGTTTCGCTACCGCCACCCACCTACTGTACTGGCGAAATTTGCACCACGCGCACATCACTACGCACTCAAGATACCATGGGCATCGGGGGAAGCACAACACGGACAACCCTATAAGCATTCCTGTAACGTTCTTTATATCTTGTTCTCATTTTTTCTGTATCATGTTTAAAGAACAGGTGACCAACTGGAAAGCATCTACAGCGGACTCTATCAGAGTTCGGATCCATACACTCACCTAAGGGGTTACTTCCGTTAAGGATCCCACCCCCTGAGGATGGGCTACGCAGACGTGCAATAGGAGGTCCAAAATTACCTTTTGTAGACCACACTCTTTACTCCGAGCCTGTACTATGCCCCTTTTCCTCCTATCCCGACCACGAGCATGTCAAATAGCCGGGTCTGTGGTTTCTTTTTCTTTTTTATATACATATACATAAATTTATGATTGGCACATCGCTCCGCTAAGCCTGACCCAAGCCAAACTATCATACCCCTTCAACAATAAAGTATGGCCGCAATGACTGCTTTGTAGACGCACCTCGGCACACCCTGCAAGGGGCTCAGCATGGGAATGGATGAGTTGCCAGTAAAAGTCCGAACAGCTCTATAGCGTACTTCGGCGTCGCAAGTTTGGCCTTATATGCATCAGCTCCGAATCATTGTCTTGGGTCAATAGTTAGGTTTCCCGGCTCCTGTGTTTGCTACCCTATGTTCCGCTCTATCGCCTAGGGTTGTAAAGGGAGAACTACTGTGATTGTGCCCTGGCCTAGACCGGATGAGCACCTCAGTAGAGAAAGCTGAAAACTGACTGTCATGATGTGGCGAGAGCTGGTCAACCACTTGACGACTTATTGGAATCTTTAGCGATTCTCCGTGTAATACGAGGGATATTTTTCAGATCAGATTTGTAAGGCACCACACGCCGCATACACACCAGGGGCTATGTGGTAGCCCCACCATAAAAATCCTATGGTTAAGTGAAAGTGTTAACGCCTTATAGTCTGATTGCCTGGTTCGCCGCATTATCACCTCCTTCATGGACCAAGACGTTGGATAAAGAGTGATTAAATGCTTTTTCGAACACCCCCGTACTTCCTACGAGGGGGCTGAAGACGACGACTGGGAAACTTTCAGATTATATTAAAACGACCGCACAGGGGGAATTCAAGCTTTTCGAGCAAAACATAAAAAGATTAACTATAAAGTTGTCTTTTACAATCATCATACACCTCACTCGAACATTATGTTTTTTGAGAATTGACCCTCTATCAAGCGGGCGGCCTCCAGGACATCTTCAAAATGGCTCTCCGGTTCCGGATGGTCCCTGCCTCCAGGCGGACCCTTCGTGACGATGTCGATGGCCGACGATGTCGATGGCCTTCATCTTTCCCCAGAATGTCTTGACTCGGGCAAGGGCCATCCGTGCACTTTCAATGCACGCCGATCGCTTCGCAGCATCGATTCACGGCACCATGTCGACGAGCTTCTGCACCAAACCAAAATAGCTACTCGGCACAGGCTCAGTTGGCCGCAGCCGGATTATAACATCCTTCATGGCAGCGCCAGATACCCTATGAAGTTCGGCCCATTGGGACATCTGTTCATTAAGTAGCAGCGGGCGCTTAGACGCACCAAACTGTGACAAAAAAGCTTCTCCATTGCATATCCAGCTCGCGTTTGGTAATGTCGCGCTACATCGGAAGAACTCTTCGGCAACTCCAAATACTTGTCCGGAGAAATCCACACTTCGTTCAGCTGAGCATAGTCCGGGTCGCCGAACTTAGTCTGTAGCAAAAAAGGCTTTCCAGCCACTATCTCTTTCACCTGCCGAACCTCCTCACGGAGTGCTCTGGACTCTGATCGCGCTTGTCTTGCCTCCTGTTGGGCCTTGTCCAGTTCAGCCGTTAAAGGCTTCATTCTCCTTCTCAAGGAATTCACAGCGGCCAGTAGCATTCACCAAAGCGATTGTCATCATGGATACCTTCTCCTCGCCCCGGCATCGTGCAGCTTGTTCGGCCTTCAGTTCAACCGATGCCTCTTTAGCAGCAGCATCACTAAGC
Organism: Triticum urartu; assembly: GCF_003073215.2. Classification (NCBI taxonomy): domain Eukaryota; kingdom Viridiplantae; phylum Streptophyta; class Magnoliopsida; order Poales; family Poaceae; genus Triticum; species Triticum urartu. The sequence goes on from NC_053026.1 coordinate 216,442,713, forward strand.
TGGACCCACTCTTTGGCCCGGACTAGCTCCGCCCAAAGAGCCGCCATGGCGGCAGCACCATCTGCATTGTAGGCAGATTTAATATACAACACTTTCCCGCGTCAAGCACACTGGTGTAAAGAATGCTCAAAACACATACCTTGCGAGTCGTCAGGATGCATGTTGATCAATTCTATGTCATCCTCCGCAATATCCAGCTTTTGCTGTAGTTCGGCCACTTCTGTATTCCGGACAGCTGCAGGAGGGGCAGCAGCCTGTATTTCAAATTAAACCAAGGTTAATACCTGAGCGTATCTCTTTGATCCCCCGATCGCTTCCTTCGGAGACAATCCGAGTCTTAGGGGCTACTGCATATACAACAGGTGCATTCTGTCAATAAAATTCAATTGACTACACTACATCACAAACGTCAAAACCTCTCAGAAGGCTCGTAAAGGCCTCGTTCAATCCACTCTTCGTGGATAGAACCCTTTTGACCACCATAGCCATCAAGGTACGATGCTCTTCTGAAATGGATGCTCGTCGTAGCAAGCCCGTCAGCGTGTCCGGCGCTCCTGGGTCTTCGGAAACGGCCGCTGGAGTACGACATTCCTGTGAAGGAACCCGCGTACTTGTCTCCAGAATCATCTCCGGTTGTAAACTGTACGGTTCAGAGACTCCAGTCTTGATCCTGGAACCCCAAGTGACCGAGGCACCGCCTTCGGGTAACACCTCCTTCGCTTCCTGTACTACTTGGTGTTCAGGAGAAGCCCCGTCGGGACGATACCTCGGTATCATCTCCCCTGTTGGGCGACGTGGCCGGAGGAGGCGTGTCACTCTCCATCATCTCCGGAAGAAGGTCTCCCGAGGAGGAGGACGATTTAGAAGCACCAGGCGTTAACCTGCGTGGATGAACATATATCAGATGATTGCTTCACTAATAGGACAAGAATGAGGTGCGCTTAAAGTACCCCAGCATTGCTTACAGTCTGCCTCGAGGCTCGTCCTCGTCATGAAACTCTACGGCAGCCTCGCTCGCCCGGCCCAAGCCGCTCGATGACGGTGCTTTTACTCTCTTAGAAGGTTTCCCCTCCTGATCTTCGGAGGCGGCCCTCTTCTTGCCTTGAAGGGCCCCCTCTGCACTCTTGCCCTTGAGCAAAAGGAATTTGGTTTCCCCGAACGCAGCCGCCTGGTATGATGTTGGAATCAGCATTATCGTCAGTAGGTTGGTCACAGGGCCTTAGAGAAGGGGCGTCGGACACCAGATTAGCACCGCTTTCTTTATCCAGTCCTGTACAGGGACGGATTGCTCAGTACCTGGATTAAGAGATGCCTGAATGGAAGGTGCTTGGATATCAAGTACTTACCGAAGTGCCTGGATGACTGCAGTGAAGGCCAACGTCTTTGGTGGTGTCCGGCCATTGCGCTCGTTCCCCGAAATATAATTTCCACATTCCTTCATGCGTAGTGCCGAAGAAGTGCTGTAGAGTCCGCCGTCCTTCTAGGTTAAACTCCCACATATGAAGAGGCCGCCGCTGACATGGCAGGATCTGGCGGACTAGCATTATTTGAACGACGTTCGCAAGATGAATGCCCTTCTCGGTAAAGCTTCGGATGCGACTTTGCAGAGTCTGCACTTCATTGACGGATCCCCAGTCCAATCCCTTATTGACCCATGAAGCGAGCTGAATTGGAGGGTCGGGTCGGAACGCAGGTGTTGCCGCCCACTTGGGGCCCCGCGGCTCGTTTATATAAAACCACCCGTGCTGCCATGGGTTAGAAGATTCGACAAAAGATCCTTTGGGCCAAACAGCGCCGGCCAGCTTGCCTATTATGACGCTGCCACACTCTGCCTGCTCCTCTTCTACCACCTACGGCCTCACATCAAAGGTCTTGAGCCACAAACCAAGGTGCGGAGGAGTTCGGAGTAAGGCCTCACACGTGACGATAAAATTCGAGATGAGGAGAATAGAGTCCGGGGCCAGATCGTGAAAATCTAGCCCATAGTAGAACATGAGCCCCTGAACGAAGGGGTTAAGCGCGAACCCTAGCCCGTGAAGGAAGTGGGATACAAATACCACCCTCTCGCTAGATCTAGGGGTCGGTATGACTTGCCCTTGTGCTGGAAGCCGATGAAAGATTTCCGAGGTCAGATACCTCGCTGCGCGGAGCATCGCAATATCCTCCTTCGTGACAGAAGAAGCCACCAACCGGCCCTGATGGTTAGATCCGGACATGACTAGGGCTGGTGGCGATTGGAACCCGAGGGTTAGAACTTGGGGTGGCCGGGGTTGAGGAAGGAGCAAGCGCAAGGGAAGAAAACGAGATTGGGTCTCTATACAAAGGCCCCGAATATTGGGCGTCTCCCCTAGGGTCTCTAAACTTACCTATCACCAAGGAGTTGTACCTAGGGGATGGTTGGGTTACCCACGCCTGCATTAATGAAAATCCCGTAAATAAAGGGACACGATCTCTGGCCCGACGAGACGTGCCACTAAAACCGCACCCTGAGACATGGGGCGACTCGCTAGCTGACGGTTGGAAATAGCAACCGGCCAGGCATGATACGGTGTCATGAACAGTTATCGACAAGTTGGGCTCGTGGGGTTTTATATTTTCTGCCATTATATGCAGGTCTGGATATACTTACTTCGTCCGAAGGCTATTCTGGAGTTCGGAAGGATGGAACCCGCCTTGCAATGCCGAAGACCAATCTACGCGCCGAACTCCTCGTCATTGAAGCCAGGTTCTGGGGCTACTGAGGGAGTCCTGGACTAAGGGGTCCGACCTGTTATCCGTGGGCCGGACTATTGGGCTGTGAAGATTTAACACCATACTGGTGTCCGGGTTGGACTCTACTTGGCGTGGAAGGCAAGCTTGGTGACCGAAGATTCCTTTTTATGTAACCGACTCCATGTAAACCCTAGATCCCCTCGGTGTCTATATAAAATGAAGGGGATTGTCCGGAAAGGACATCACATATACTCATTACCATACCCACATAGGCTAGACTTCTTGGGTTTAGCTATTGCGATCTCGTGGTAGATCCACTCTTGTAACACTCATACTCATCAATATAAATCAAGCAGGACGTAGGGTTTTACCTCCATAGAGAGGGCCTGAACCTGGGTAAACATTGTGTCCCCCGTCTCCTGTTACCATCGATCCAACACGCACAGTTCGGGACCCCCTACCCGAGATCCACCGGTTTTGACATCGACAGTGATGAGATGGTTGAGCATGGGATTTTCCCTTCGACCACGGCGACGTATGATGACTTGAGTGACGTTTGCCACCATATTGAGAGTGAGAGCGAGTTCACCACTAGCCCCATATATGATGTGTTTCCCCAATTCCGATGTGAGGAGAGCCACAAACCCCACAACTTGAGTGAGATGAGTGACTCCACCATATGTGACTTTGAGTGCACCTACTTTGAGGGAGTGAGTGAGCCAGCACATAGAGAGAGTGTGATAGTTGATAGGTCATGTGAGTGCAATGACTTAACCTCTACCTCTATTGTCTCTTCTCATTTGGTGAAAGGTCCCATATGCGATGACGCGCGATTCTCGACGAGTTTGTCCTTCCTTTGGACAAGACGATGCCCATGGTGGAATATGATGCACCCCCACATGGTTCCATCAAGATGAACATGACCACCATTTGGTGTTTGCCACCTCACCTACATCACAGGGGTATAATGAGAAAGGTAAAATAGGTGAAGGTGATGCTCTAGTCCCACTAGTGGACATTCTTGACATTGATTGCTTGCATGATGTTAATCCAGCTATTACCATGGTTCATGCTAGTATGATATCCCCATGCGATGATTTACCCATTTATGATGAGTTTGATGATTCCCATGTGGAGCCTATTAGTTGTGATGCCATGTTACATATGATTTCTTGTGACAATTCTTTAGGTCACATCATGTTTGACAATCCGCTTCACTTGTCATATGCTATGCATGAGATCAATCATATGCCATATTTGCAATCTCATCGTAGTGACTATGCATATGCCACTAAAATGAACCCAATTTTCACATATGGCATAGGTGACAAACCCATGGTTATTGGCATTTGTTTTTCTTGTGATGATATTGATATGATCCCTTTGCATCACTTCAGTCATATGCCATGCCATGACCACCTAGCTTCGGATATGCATTGTTTGTTATGTTTTCCACTTTCTCCATATGATGTTTTCGATATTGCTCATGAGGAAACACCCATAGTTTCCTCATACATTTTAGGAGATTTTGATACACCCCACGCATTGCATGATTCCTATGATTGTGTGCACCATATGCTCCCCATGAATAAAAATGCTCTTATTGTGCCACACACTTGCTATAATTGCATGCTCAATTTGTGTCCCCATCGTGTTATACATAACAACTATACTTTCATGATGGATGACATGTTCTTATACCATGCTTCAAATTTCTTTGAGCGACGCTTATCTTGTTCTAACTCTCACATGCACATACACATCATGATGGATGATGTGTACATTTACCACACACATAATTTCTTTCGTTTGTGTATTTGTTGTGCAGGTACCCATACATACTTGTCAACCTCACAATCCGATGAGTTGACCAAATGATCTCTAGAGAGCAACGATGACTTCGGATCCCGTGGATTGTCCTTAACACCATTCCCTTCGTGCAACGACTTTGCACATTTCTTCTACATGGCCCTCACATGGTTACGGCTTATTGTCCATTACATATTATATGTCCATCTTTCCATGTTCACTTTGCATGATATGCTCATTTCCATATGGATGACATGCTTTGGTGACCCATGATTTGCATCTCACGTGATCCATGATTCTAGTACTTGTATGTGTATTTGCACGCTTGGTGGAGATATTGCTTATTCTTGCCATGTTCCTTTTGTGACCCATTCCTACGATGATACTATGATCTTGCTTAGTGTTCGTGCTTGCGATATGTCATGTGCATTGCCTGTGCCTACTGTTTTCTCACACGACATGATTGCCATGATGATGCGGAGCATCCCAAGATCATCCCCATGGATGCACCCACACCTCCAACGGCACCACTTGGACCAATGACACGAGCCCGAGCCAAGGCTATCGAAGATAAGGTGAACTCACTCCTCTCCGAACTTCCATTTTCTATGCATGAGACATGGCTACTACCTAAGTCCGAGATGTTGTGCATGATTAGGTACCAAGAGGGTCCTCCCGAAGATGCGCATGAAGATGTACAAGTCCCCAAGTCCGCGGATGAGGAGAACCAACGGAAGGAGCCAAGAGCATCTCCCAGGCCGGACATCCGGCCAAGGCCCAGGACGTCTGACCCCTGGAGCGCCTTCCTCTTCAGCTGTTCAGCCTCCAAGTGCCTACAGGCCCCGGACATCCGGCCCTTCCCGAGGTCCCGAACATCCGGCCCCCCTGCCCGGAAATCCGGACACCCCCGAACCCGAGAGCAACATGGCCAGCTTCACCAGCCCGGACATCCGGCCCTCCGCGAACGCCCGGACGTCCGGCCTCCCTGTCTGCGCATAGTAAAGGGCCGAGGCCCGTGTATCCCTTCTCCCCCCTAGACTATATATACTCTTTCCCGTACAAATTTCTAGGGTTAGCAAATGTATAGCTCATATTTGTGAGAGAGCTTTGCTCATCCACTTGGTTACCTTCTCCTCGGAGATTCAAGCCTCCACCGGAGAAGATCCCCCAAGCGGATTCAAGACCCCTCTTTAGGGAAGAACATCAAGACCTCCTCACGGAGAAGAACCGGTTACCCTTTTGTATCATCCCTAGTTGTCCGTGGACCGTGTATCGTTCTATGTATCCGAGGATCTAGCACCTGTGTGACTTGTTCTTGTTAGTTTGAGTGTTCCTCTTGTGTTTCCCCTTGTGATTTCCCTCGTTTTCCCTCGTTTCCCTCTTAGTGTTCCTCGTGTTCTTCGCGGGATCCGCTTCTTCCGTGAAATATCGGGCGATTAGGGTTCTACCCTACATAATCTTGGTATATAGAGCCACGTTGATCACGATTTCGGAGCCTCCCCGTTGTGTTTCTAGCCTTGTTTTGTTGTTTTTCGTCCTAATTCGAAAATTCCCCACCAAAAATATCCCCAATTTTTTTTTGTGATTTGTTGGTGTGTTGAGATTTTGTTGGTTTGGATCCGTGGATTTGCTTTGTTTTGAGTGGATCTAGCTTCCCATCCTTTTCACCCCAATTCCCATCAACATTTACCTCTGAATTTTCGCCCGGATTTAACCTCCCCTCACGGTGTTCATCCTGTTCGTCCCCGGATCCAGAGCCCGGACATCCGGCCCGTAGAGTCCGGACATCTGGCCCCACCCGGACATCCGGCCCCTGGCAACAACATATCCTTCCACAGCCCCAATTTCCACCAAATTTTGTTCCGGTGTCCACCATATACCATATATACTTCTGCATACCTCCACCACTTCCGCATAACCCAACCAATTTTGGACCGTTTCGCTCTACGACACAATTGCTACTTCAAGGTTTGAGAATTTGAGTTGAGGAACCATATACTTTTGTGTTTCGGCTATTTAGGTACGGTTCGACATCGATATCACCACCGCTCATCTTCGCCACGGATGCGTCATCAACAATGACCAACCCGACTACATCTTCGTATTCGTGCCACCATTTTGACACCATACCGGAAGTAAGACCGGTAACCTCATCTTGGTATTGGACATATCATTCTTGCCATTACATTGATAGCCATCATAGCCTTACTCCTTTGCGTTGCTTACCCATCGAGACTAGCCATTGAGTATTGTTGGCAACGAGACTTGTGCACATTAGTGATCATACTTCCCATAGCATACATACATAATTGTTGCATATCTTGGTATCATCTCTTGTATCACAAAGTTGTCATCGCATACTCATTTGCTATCTTGGTTCGTCAAGCATTGCATGAGAAAAGAGCTCAAACATCAAAGAGCCAACCAAGCTTTTAAGCAAGAACCATAGCATCTTACAACATTAAGATTGTCATACTCAATCATCTTGGATCATATCATAGCAACACCTTACATACAAAATATTTGGGATATAAGTCATTACATTTTTGCTAAGTAGGTTGTGCACAAGTTCTTGTATCTGCCTATTGTGCAATCGTGCTAGCGTCTCTCTAGTGTTGTGCAACAAGAGCATTTTTGTGGATTCCACATTTTGGCTCACCCTTGGTTGCACAACCCCACTTATCTTTTTGCGTGTGTGTTTCCGTGTACCTTATATGCTTGGTCTACTTGTTACATTGCATCTTGCGAATCTTTTCCAACATTATTGAAGATCACTTACAATTGCATCAAATTTTGTGCCACCATCCTAACCAAGCTCCACCAAAAGCTTTTACTTGTGTAGGTGTGAGAAACCGACAAGAACTCGTACCAATTGTGCTATTTCCTTGTCCTACATTGGAGTGATCCTCGATCCACTTTCAACTTCGGTCAAGGTACATTTGGTACTCGTTCTTCTCTTTCTACCACTCACATTTGTCTTGGAATGATGGATAGGCCAAGTACTTCTACCAACCCACTCTTCATGGAGCAAGACGACGACATGAACTCCTTCGTCACTAAGAGTCACCTCTTTGGTGCACAACGTGCTTTGCATCAACAGCAACAAGCTATGAGTGAACGCATCGACAACCTTGCCGCCGACTTGAGACTTTCCGAGCAACATACAAGGGACTACTTCGACCACAAGCTCGACGATCACAAGCAAGAGAATGACGCAAGGATGGACGAAATTCGTGCTTTTTTGCTCAACGTACACCGACATCGAACACTCTTCGTCGAGCCGCGCGCACCGACTGTCAAGCAAGCCTCAATCCCCTACGAGACACCGACTCTCAAGAGCGCCGACAACGTCAAACTCAAGATGCTTTTGCGCTAGCACGAGAACGGCAACGGCAACGCCAACATGAAGAGGAAGAGCGAGCGCGTCTACACCAAAATGCTCAAGATGCCGAGGCACAACGTCAAGAACAACAAATCCGTGACGATCAAGCACTTGCGGCGCAACAAGCTCTACGCGATTCGAGTCGAGCCGTTGCTGACCGAAGCCGACAAGCATGTGAACAAGAGGAAGCATTTCGCGAAGAAATTCAATAACGTTGATTTCAAGCTCGCGTGCATCGGCAAGTTCCTCCTCGAGCTCGACAAGCTCCTCCACAAGCTCGCCAAGAACAACAAGTCAATCAAGAGCATGAAGACATTGGAGATACTCCACGACAAGAACAACATGACGATAACAACCCTCCACGCCAAGAGCACCACGAGTTGCACAATCATCAACAACATGGGCGTCATCGTCCCCGACCCCAACACAATGAAGAGCAACGTTATGGCAAACTCAAGTTCACCATGCCCAAGTTCAACGGAAGCAATGATCCCGAAGAGTACCTTTCATGGGCATTGAAGGTTGACAAGATCTTCCATTTGCATAATTTTGAAGAAGAGAAGAAGATCGCGATGGCATCCCTTGAGTTCCGAGATTATGTCCTCGTTTGGTGGGAACAAATCATAGAGCGCCGAGAGGCAAGAGGTGAACCACCCATCACTACTTGGGCGCAAATGAAGGATGTCATGAGAGCACGCTTCGTACCTACCTACTACAACTGCGACCTCTTCAAGAAACTCCAACAACTCAAGCAAGGAACAAAGAGCGTTGAAGAATACTACAAGGAGCTGGAGATTGCAATGATAAGAGCCAATGTCATGGAAGATGATGAGCAAACAATGGCACGTTTCTTGAATGGACTCAATCATCCTATCAAGAAGATCGCCGACTTCCAACCATACTCAAATCTCATCGAGCTAGTGCACCAAGCTACCAAAGCGGAACGCCAAGTGCAAGATGATTTCAAGTATGCCAAGTTCTCATCCAAGTCCTACGGCTTCTCCAATAACCAAGCTTCAACGACTCCAACACCGACTACAAGACCTTCTACTTCCAACATCGACAAGTCGACTTCCAAGAAAGCTTCGTCAACTACAAGCCATCCTCCTATGAGCAACTTCAAGCCGAGAGCTTCATCATCATCAACCCCAACCGATGAGACCGTCAAGACAAGTTCCTTCAAGTGTTTCACTTGCGGAGGCAGAGGCCACAAGTCCTACGAGTGCACCAACAAGCGAACCATGGTATTCAATGACGATGGCACTTATGACTCCATGAGCGAAGGCGAAATGGAAGCCCTCGAGCAAGTCGCCATGCACCGCCAAGTGAACAATGAAGAAGAACAAGTCTTTTGTGATGAAGACTCAAGTCCCGCACTTGTTGTCTCCAAAGTCTTGACTCTCCAACATCACCAAGAAGAAGACCAACGATGCCACATATTCCACACCAAGGCCGGCATCAATGGCCGATCCGTCAAGGTCATCATCGATGGAGGGAGTTGTCATAATCTCGCAAGTGAAGAACTTTTCTCCAAGCTCCAATTTCCCAAGACGAAGCATCCACATCCATACAAAGTGCAATGGCTTAGTCACTACGGTACTATCCAAGTCGAGCATAGAGTACAAGTCTCCTTCAAGATCGGCGCCTACGAAGACACCTTGGAGTGCGACGTCGTTCCAATGACCGTTTGTCATCTTCTCCTTGGACAGCCATGGCAATTCGATAGAGGAGTCGTACACAACGGCCGAACGAACCACTACATCTTCAACATGAAGGGAAAGGAGTACGTCCTCCGTCCAATGTCGCCAAGTCAAGTGATCACCGACAAGCAAGCCACCCATCGTGGAGATCATAGTGAGAGAGCGAGCCACCAAAAAGAGAGTGAGTGCCACAAGCCAAAATCGAGTGCCTCCACGATGAGCGAAAACAAGAACCTAGTTCTATTTGCCACCAAACGTGAGATTAGAGAAGTGTGTGAGAACCCATCTAGTGTCCTACACTATGTCCTCGTGTGCAAGGCCAATGCATCACAAACTAACACTTCTCACACTCTTCCTCTAGTGTTGTCTACTCTTTTACAGGAATTTCAAGATGTTTTTCCCGATGAGCTACCTCCGGGTCTACCTCCTCTATGAGGCATTGAGCACCGAATAGACCTCATCCCCGGAGCACCTCTTCCGAACAAAGCTCCATACCGTGTCAACCCCGACGAAATAAAAGAAATACAAAGGCAAGTAAAGCATCTCATAGACCATGGACATGTGCGTGAAAGTTTGAGCCCTTGTGCCGTTCCGGTCATTCTTGTGCCAAAATGTGATGGTAGTTTTCTCATGTGCTCCGATTGTAGACCTATCAATGCTATCACCGTTCGCTGTAGGTATCCCATTGCACGCCTAGATGATATGCTTGATGAGCTTAGCGGTACCACTATATTTTCCAAAATTGATCTTAAGAGTGGTTACTATCAAATCCGCATACAAGAGGGTGATGAATGGAAAACCGCCTTCAAAACCAAGTTTGGTTTGTATGAGTGGTTAGTCATGCCTATGGGTCTCTCGGAAGCACCGGACACTTTTATATGCTCATGAATCATGTCTTTCGCCCTTACATTGGTATATTTGTTGTGGTATACTTTGATGGCATTCTTGTGTTTAGCAAATCTATAAAAGAGCATGTCACCCATGTCCGCACTGTGTTGCAAACTCTTAGAAAAGAGCGCCTCTATGCTAATATGGGGAAATGCCTTTTTGGTGTTGATAAGCTCGTTTTCTTGGGTTTTGTTGTTTCTTCTAAGGGTGTTCATGTTGATGAGTCCTAGATCAATGCTATTAAGACTTGGCCGCTACCAACCAACTTGCATCAAGTGCATAGTTTTCTTGGCCTTGCAGGTTTCTATCGTTGCTTTGTGAAGGATTTTAGCACCATTGCTTCGCCTTTGCATGCTTTGAGCAAGAAGAATGCGCCTTTTGTTTGGGGACCATCCCAAGATACCGCATTCAATGAGCTTAAGAATTTTCTTACTCATGGTCCCATGCTTGCCTTACCGAACATTGACAAGCCTTTCGAAATTCATTGCGATGCTAGTGGTAATGGCATATGAGGTGTGTTAACGCAAGAGAAGCGCCCCATAGCTTACTTTAGAGAGAAACTTTCCGGAGCGCAACTCAATTATCCCATCTATGACAAAGGGCTATATGCTTTAGTCCGCGTTTTGCATGAATGGGAACATTACCTTCGTCCCCATGAGTTTATTATTCAGATCGATCATGAGACTCTCAAGTATCTTAAGGGACAAACAAAGTTGAACAAGCGTCGGGCCAAATGGAGTGAATTTATTGAGCCTTTTCCCTATGTCATCAAGTACATCAAGGGTAAAGAAAACATTGTAGTGGATGCTCTTTCCCGCATATGCATGCTTGTCACGCAACTTGAGTTAGATGTCATTGGCTTCGAGCATATCAAAGACTTGTATGAGCATGATGCAACTTTTGCTACCCCTTATGCCAAGTGTTTGTCGAATACATCTTGGGAACGCTATTACATCAAATACGGCTACTTATGAGAGCTAACAAACTTTGCATCCCTGAGTCGTCTCTTCGTTTGTTGCTTTTGCAGGAATCGCATGGAGGAGGCTTAATGGGACACTTCGGATGTGACAAGACATTCGCCACGCTCTCGAAGAGCTACTTTTGGCCAAAGATGTTTCAGGACGTCAATCGTTTCACCAACCGGTGTTCTACATGTCACAAAGCTAAGTCCAAAGCTCAATCTCATGGTCTCTATATGCCTTTACCAATTCCATACCAACCATGGGAAGACATTAGCATGGACTTTGTACTTGGTTTGCCTAGAACTCGAAATGGGAAAGATTCCAAATTTGTCATTGTGTACCGTTTCTCAAAAATGGCACATTTTATTCCTTGCCACAAGATAGACGATGCTTCACATGTTGCTAACCTCTTTTGTAGGGAAATTTTGCATCTCCATGGTGTGCCAAAAACCATCGTCTCGGACCGCGACGTCAAGTTCCTTAGCTACTTTTGGAAGACCCTATGCGCCAAGCTCGGAATCAAGCTACTCTTCTCCACGGTGTACCATCCTCAAACCGACGGCCAAACGGATGTGACAAACCGCACACTCTCCGCTCTACTTCGAGTACTCATCAAGAAGAACATCAAGGAGTGGGAGAAGTGTCTACCCATCACCGAGTTCGCCTACAACCGAGCAAGACACTCAACAACCAGCAAGTCCCCTTTCAAGGTCGTCTACGGATTCAACCCTTTGTCACCATTGGATATTCTACCTCTACCACTCCAAGAGCGAATCAATTTGGACGCAAGTGCAAGAGCGACCCATATCAAGAAGGTGCATGAAGATACAAGAAACACCATCGAGCGACAAGTACAACGCCTGGCGACCAAGCTGAACGTCAACAAGAACCCTATGATATTCAACATTGGAGACCTCGTGTGGCTACACCTTCGCAAGGACCGCTTTCCCCAAGAATGCAAGTCCAAACTTCAACCACGCGCTGATGGACCATGCAAGGTGCTTGCACGCTACAACAACAACGCTTACAAGATCGACATTCCTCGTGACAAGTACTCCGTGAACGACATCTTCAACATCAAAGATCTCTTGCCCTACCATGGTGATGAGGAATTCGATCTGAGGACGGATCTTCCCCAAGGGAGGGGAGATGATGCGGAGCATCCCAAGATCATCCCCATGGACGCACCCACACCTCCAACGGGCACCACTTGGGCCAATGACATGAGCCCGAGCCAAGGCTATCGAAGATAAGGTGAACTCACTCCTCTCCGAACTTCCACTTTCTATGCATGAGACATGGCTACTACCTAAGTCCGAGATGTTGTGCATGATGAGGTACCAAGAGGGTCCTCCCGAAGATGCGCATGAAGATGTACAAGTCCCCAAGTCCACGGATGAGGAGAACCAACAGAAGGAGCCAAGAGCATCTCCCAGGCCCCGGACATCCGGCCAAGGCCCCGGATGTCCGACCCCTGGAGCGCCTTCCTCTTCAGCTGCTCAGCCTCCAAGTGCCTACAGGCCCCGGACATCCGGCCCGCAAGCCCGGACATCCAGCCCTTCCCGAGGTCCCGAACATCCAGCCCCCCTGCCCAGAAATGCGGACACCCCCGAACCCGAGAGCAACATGGCCAGCTTCACCAGCCCGGACATCCGGCCCTCCGCGAATGCCCGGACGTCCAGCCTTCCTGTCTGCGCACAGTAAAGGGCCGAGGCCCGTGTATCCCTTCTCCCCCTAGACTATATATACTCTTTCACGTACAACTTTCTAGGGTTAGCAAATGTTTAGCTCATATTTGTGAGAGAGCTTTGCTCACCCACTTGGTTACCTTCTCCTCAAAGATTCGAGCCTCCACCGGAGAAGATCCCCCAAGCGGATTCAAGACCCCTCTTTAGGGAAGAACATCAAGACCTCCTCACAGAGAAGAACCGGTTACCCTTTTGTATCATCCCTAGTTGTCCGTGGACCGTGTATCGTTCTTTGTATCCGACGATCTAGCACCTATGTGACTTGTTCTTGTTAGTTTGAGTGTTCCTCTTGTGTTTCCCCTTGTGATTTCCCTTGTTTTCCCTCGTTTCCCTCTTTGTGTTCCTTGTGTTCTTCGCGGGATCCGCTCCTTTCTTGAAAGATCGGGTGATTAGGGTTCTACCCTACATCACATGACCTCCTCTAGTGTGTTGCATTCGCTCCACTAGTTTGCATGATGTGATTTCTATGCTTGCTTATGTTACATTACGGATGACTCATACTTGCTCATTTCATGCGGTTGGTAGCCACTATTGCCATGCTTTGCACATGATTGCTATTGGTTCTTGTCATATATCTCCATATGTTGCCTCCCACATGCAGGATAATTTGCAATGTATTGAGTGCAACAATGATTTTAATCTTGCTAATGTGATTTCCCCCACAACATTCTTGTGAAGCATTATTATCTTCCTTGTTTGCACCATATGTGGAGTGCCATGAACATAAAGATTGTTGCATCATATTATTCATGCACTTGTGCTTCTAATGGTCATGTGCAAGAGAAGAGAACCATCATGATGGATGATGTGTTTATCTACCATGCGCGTACGATCTTTCTTTTGTTGTGTGCATGTGTAGGATACTTGGACCTTGTGTCGACTGCACTTCACATGAGTTGACCATTCGAGCTCTTGAGAGCAAGCATTAGGCATTCTACCACGACTTGCTTCTACACCACATTTCCTACCACTTCGGCATTGTGAAGAATGCACAAGGACACACCTTGAAGGTGACATCTTTCTTGAGCATGGATATTGCAGATCATACTACTTGTGTTGCTTGCACCATATGACTTATTAGCCATTTTGGACTACTTGAGTGCACACATGTTAGAGATCTTGCTTCGAATTGTCATTGCCACATGGCCATGCTTCATGATATATATGACTTGTGTGTTGCATCCAATTCTTGGATTACTTGCTACTATGATATGCTTGATTTCAACAATGTCATTTCTTTACATATGCCATGTCCCATTGCTTGTCACATGATTGACTTGATTGCCTCACACATGATGAACAATTGCTATTTCTATTGTGTTGAGTGCCACACTATCTTCACTGCACCCTATGCACATTATGCGTGGATTGTCTTGCACTTGACCCATGTGTTTAGACACTTCATTTTACTTGGTGTTGTGAATGATTCCTATGCCAACCATAAACCTTTCATTGAGCGCATTTTGTGAATGCTTGCTATGACTTTGAGGTAGATGCTTATTCTATTCACAAAACTATTTGCATCACCACCTCAAATATACATGTTTGTCCCCATGATATCTTTGCTTGTGCTCAATTGATATGATTGCATGCCATGTCACAATCCTTTGTCACACCCTACGCTTTGCATGATGATGACACTTATTTGGTGAATCGCCTCTTGAATGCTTGGTTTTGCACTAACGCTAACCACATTTATTTTTCCAAGTGTTTGTTCTTCTTGCTTATTTTGACGGAATCACAAGACGGTGCGATATTGGAGAGTGCCCATTTCGAGCATCAAGATGATGAGTACTTGGTGAAGGTCCACTTCTACACGGCGAAGCCATCTCTTTCCCATGGTGATTTGGTTTTCGATCTAAGGTCGGATCTTTCCCGGGGGGGAGATGATGTGGAGCATCCTACGGACATCACCATGTTAAGAGCCCGTTCGGCAAGTGGCACGTGTGACATTTACTTCACATACCCAAAGTTGAATCATCTCCTTTATAGTGCGCACTTGACCCCTTCGAGGATGGTATACTACTTCACCCCTTCATAGATATTGTCGGAGCACCATGGACGACGAGGAGGAGCGCAAGCACAAGTGTACAACTACACCATCTGCGAGGGAAGCATGGAAGCGATGACGGAATAAGAAGGAGCTTCTAAAGCTACAGCGGCCGGACATCCGGGCCGAGGGCCGGACTTCCGGCGCCTATGCAGCCTCCAAGGAGCTGCACCAGCAGACACCCAAAAGCATCAGCGGTCGGGCATCCAACGCCAGCCACGGACATCTGGTGCCTCCCGCCGGCCGAAGATCCGGCCTTCCCCTAAAAAACCGACATCGAAAACAGAATGCACCAGAAGTTTGGCCACCATCGGGCCAGAGATCCGACGACACGCGAAACCCCGGACATCCGGCCCCCATCCCGGACATCCGGCGCCTCCCTGAGCGTAGAGTCGGGCCAAAGGCCCATGTATCTCTCTTACCCCTTCCACTTCATGACTTAGCCTATATATATTGTACCTCCACCTCCATTCTAGGGTTAGCAAATATGATAGCTCATTCTTAGGTGAGCTTTGCTCCTACCACTCTACTCTTGAGAGAGAGCGAGAGAGAGAGAGGGAGAGAGACTACCACTCCCATGGAGTTCAATACCTCCATGTGAGAAGATCCTGCGGATATCATCAAGGCCCCTCACGGGAAGATCCGTCACGGACTAAAGGCCTCCTCTTGGAGATGAACTTTACCTTGTATCTTGCCCTTTGTTGTTCATGTACCTGGTGGATCTATGTGTTTGTTAGTCTAGTGGATGTGCGACTGGACTTGTTCTCGAGTGTTCCCTCTTGTTCCCCTCATGTTTTTCCCCTCCTGTTATTCGTGGGAATCCCTCCAATCGTGAAAGATCAGCCTATACCGGGTTAGCCCCGTACCCCTAGATTGTAATTCATGGTAAAAGAGATCCAGTCATGCTCATACTCAACATCAACTATACGCAAAGCATGAAAATGATAATAGTGCTCTCCAACTGGTGCTTTAGTGAGAAGATGATGACTCAACAATAAAAGTAAATAGATAGACGCTTCACAGAGGGAAGCAGGGATTTGTAGAGCTGCCAGAGCTCGAAGCTTTTAATACAGAGATGAATATAATTTTGGGAGGTATGCTTTCATTGTCAATGTAGCGACCGAGAGTTCTGAACATCTTCCATGCTAGACACATTATAGGTGGATCACAAATAGAAAGGTAAAGTTTTACTCCCCTCCACTAACAAACACAAACCATGGCTAGCGGAATCCTCGGGTGCCCTCCATACCAACAACAATCCTAGGGAGTTTTTTTTCATTATTATATTTTGATCTTGATCATAGGACTAGGCATCCAATTACCAGCCACTTTCTCGTGAATGACAAGCGAATAAACACTCAGCGTGAGAATAACCCACCCAGCATGTAAGATATTGACCGCCCCCTGTCCCTTCATGAGCGATTCGGGCATAGAAAACTGATTATTATTTGAAGATTTAGAGTTTGGCACATGCAAATTTACTTGGAATGGTAGGTAATTACCGCATATCGGTATGTATGGTAGACTCATCTGGAATAACTTTGTGTTTTAAGGAAGTGGATACACAAGCAGTATTCCTGATGAGGACATGGCTACCGCAATTACACCCATATCTCCTGTTGTTTTACCTCTTGGAACAATTGCTAGAGCTCGCATAAGCCAATTAAATTGTCAGTTACATTCATTTCTTGGTAATGTTTCTAGTGTTCATGAGAATATGATGCTGCCTAACTTAGATACATTTGTGTTGCTTGCAATTGAAGGGCCTAGCACGGATAAGAAGGATGAACATTGGAGCATCGTCAAGCACGGAGATGAAGGTGCGTGCCAACAGAACAAGAACAGAGGTTCAAGTGGAGATTTACGGACTTTGAAGCCACCATGATGACATACAAGAAGATGGACGAAATATACAAGATGGACTTTCATAAATTTCGTCCATAGCTTATTATTCGTGTGATGCGAAGCATCCCAAGACCATCCCATGGACCCAACTACATCTCCTACGACACCTCTTGGACCCATGACACGAGCACGTGCAAGAGCTCTCGAAACCGAGGTGACATCACTCCTCTCACATTTCCACTTTGATACACATGAGACATGGCTACTACCTCATACGGATACTTTGTGCATGCTCAGGTACCATGGAGAAGCTAAGGAGCAAGGAGAAGAAGAAGAGGAACATGGATGTGAAGACAGAGAAGAAGAAGTGATGAAGAGGAAGTTACACGCTCCGGACGCCCGGCCTGGACCGGACGTCCGGCCCTCTCCGGACGACCAACGCCCCCGCACCCGAGCCAAATCTATGGATTTCCGGAGCCCCTCGGACGACCGACGACGCCCGGACGTCCGACCCTGACCGGACGTCCGACCGAAGCACACCCGAGCCGAAATTACGGACGTCCGACAGGCACTGGACGTCCGGACCCTCACGAGCCTCCGGACGACTGGTGACCCCCGGACGTCCGACGCCTGTGTGCTAATTCGTGTTGGGCCGCAACCCATGTACCCCTTTGCCCCCCTCTTTTGCACTAAGACGATAAATACTCCACCTATTCCTTCTAGCTAGGGTTAGCGTTGTGATAGCTCATTTGAGAGATAGAGCTATGCTCATCCATATCGGAGCTCCTCCTTGCAAGAGACCGCGGCATCTTCGGAGAAGATCCCTTTGGATTCAAGCCCCCTGTTCTAAGGGAAGATCCCCCCATGGATTCAAGACCTCCTCACGGAGAAGACCGGTTACAGTGTATCATCCCTAGTTGATCGTGAACCGTGTATCGTTCCATGTATCCGAGGATCTAGCACATGCGTGACTTATTCATGTTGGTTTGAGTGTTCCTCTTCGTTTCCCCTTGTGTTTCTCTTGTTTTCCCCTTTGTGTTCTTCGTGTTCTTCATGGGATTCCGCTCGTTTTGTGAAAGATCGGCCGATTAGGGTTCTACCCTACATCATGGTGTTGCGCCACGTTATTTTGGGCCAGACCCATGTAATCTATTTTTAGAGTCCATATTGTAGGGGAAATGACCTAGAAGGGGTTTTAGTCCCACCTTGCCTAGGGTGGACGAAATCCCCTCTCTTTTCCCTATAAATATAGCCCTTAAGGCATAGTTTAGACTTGGGTTTAATTTAGTTAAAAGTTAGCCATCGTTGCCACTTTGTTTGTGTCCAACGATCAGACGAAGACCGCTTATGAAACCCCACTTTTATCAATACTTCATCCATACTCGCAATATTCAGATTGCTTAATCATATTCTTGCTTGTTCTTCGTTTGCTTGCAGGAATAGACCTTCGTGGCCAGGTTGATCGTGCTCCAGCGTGGTCAATAACCTCTCGGAGTTGGTTTAGCGATTGCTAAGGCGCAACGTCGTGCACGTTTGTAGTCGGATTGTCAAAGTCATCTCCACCAAATCGATAGTTATCATCTCATTGAAAGATTGGGACACGTCGCCTCTATCAAGTGGTATCAGTTTTCAGGTTGCTTGGTGAGACTTTACAGTTTTTCATAGTTTAGATCGCATCTTTCATTCATACCTACAATCCACGGAAAAACCAAAAAAAAGTTAGATTAGTTCATCCATGTCCCAGACAGTCTGAGCCTTTCGCTATTATCACTTAGTTTTTGCATTGTTGAATTTTTTGTTGCATTGTGTGTCGTGTTGATGGTCTTCGTGTCTAAACTTTTAGAGTTTCGAGTTTTAGTCATGTTTTTGTTCACGCTGCATCCGCATCCGTATTCACCATCATCCACTCCATTGACATCGCCATTACCATCATCCATCCGCCATTGTCATATGCTGCCATAATCATTCGTTCGCTGGAGCTTGATTCTTCTTGGAGTGAGAAAAAGTAATTGAAAGAAGAGAGAAGACATTCATTGTGTTGATTTGGCTGCTGGTTACCACGTTTTGGAAGTGTCCTTGGATAAGAACGAAAGCAAACAACAAAGTTAGACAAAAAAACTGTAGCTCGGTTGGGCTTGGGAATTGTTTCCCACGTTGCTTTATCTTTAGGAAGGAGGATTTAAAGGTTTTAGTCAGATCTTTTGGTAGTGTTGTTGCCTTGTTGGGATTGCATTTGTTGGAAGCCGAGCTACTACCAGATTCGTGGCAAGATTTGGTTGCCCCCCTCCCCCCCAAAAAAAGACAAGTTCGTTTGGAAACATTGCGTGACTCATTTTAAGGAAAGAAGGGATCATCCGCAAAAGAAAAGGCAAGTGCTGATCTGTTTCCAAGTATTGGATGTTTGGATTCTTGAGGAAGAGTGAGAAGGAGAAGAAAAATCAAAGAAGATAAGGAGCAGCCAGCGTTGGAGTAAAAAAAAAACAAATTTCGTTTCCAAGTAAAGGCATCACGTGGTAATCTTGTGCAGATTTGAGAAATAAATATAGCAGCGTAGTTCCTGGAAAGATTCCTAATCATTGAAGGCAAAGAAAGGAAAGTGCAGATCTGATTGAATTCTTCATGGAAATCACAAAAAAAGAGAGAGAGAAAAGAGAGGTTGGCAGAATAAAAGGAACAGAGAGAAAGTTTTCTTTGGTTGTTAGATATAAGTGGAAACAAGTCCCACGAATTTTGGATCAGGCTGGTCATAGTGGGGAGTAACTTATACTAGTGTCATGCATATGACACTAGTCTAAGTTACTATCTTCATAGTGCAAAATAATATGGTAGTAGTGTCATATATGGTTTCATTTATTAGCTTGTAGACTCATTCTATCTTGGGAAGCACTATGTTATAGTAACATATTATGTTACCACCTCTCATTAACTACTTGCCACATAAGTAAAAAAAATTTGGAGTCCGCTATGTTACTTGCTAAGTTACTCCCACTATGACTAGCCTCAGCCAAAAAAGGAGGGGGGAATTAAAGAGTCCAGATTCGGTTGGTGGTTTCCATATTCTGGACGTTTCTTGGAAAAAAGGAAACAAATAATAAAGCCTATTCGGTTTGGAGTCCTAGACATTCACGTTTGGTGTTTTAAAAAAGAGCAGAATCAATTACGGGAGGAGTGGAGATCGCAGCAAATAAAAAAGAAAGGTAGGTGCCCATCGGTTGCGTTTGGAAAGGCAGAGCAGAATTTTATTACTTGCAAGTTTACTGCTTACAAAAAAATTTGTTGTGATTTGCTCTTACGTTGCTTTGGAGGAATATCTTATGGCGGCTGCTACGAATCAGCCAATTGATCTTCTCAGAAGATCAACCGCCTGCGCAGCTGTCCGATACATGTGCACGTAGTCGTTCGATCCCGAAAGGTGTACAACGCGTCTTTATTCTCCCTTTTCTCGCACCTACACCAAGAAAAAGCCCAACGATGAGACACTGCAACCTCTTTGCAGCAGCGACGCCAGCCACCGCCCTCTTCATCAGAGATGCCATGGATGCAACTTGCAGCGCCGGCAGCACCGTTGATGCAGTGCAGCACCACCGCTGCTCCGGCAGCACTGACAACCTCTCTGCAGCGGCGTGTGTGCTGCTGCATAGCAGCACCAGTAGCGGTGATGCCGGCCACCATCACCGTCGTCGTAGATGCCATGGATGCTACTTTGCAGCGCCGGCTGCACCATCGTTGCTCCGGCAGCATCGACAGTCTCTCTGCAGCGGCGCGTGTGTTGCTGCATAGCAGCACTGGTAGCAGCGACGCCGGCCACCGTCCCCCGTTGTCGAAGACGCCATGGATGTAATTTACAGCACTGATAACACCATTGATGCAGTGCGGCACCACCGCCGCTCTAGCAGCATTTTCAATCTCTCTGCAGCGTCACATCGCAACGCCGGCAAAGCTTCGATGAGCATTGCACGACATCACCGGCGCCGTGATGCGCGTGCTGCATTGCAGCGCCGGCCGCACCGATGACGCGCTGGTAGTTGCCGACGAGCGCCACATGGCAAGGCTAGCGAGCTTCTGTTGTGCTGCACAACAACGACGGTCACTGCAGCCTCGCCTCGTTCGTTGCATCATCATTCATCCGGTGTGTTGTACAACATCGTCGGCCGCTTCAATGCCGATGCCCTTCACGGCTGCAGCAGTGCTCGATGTCGTCCTTTGCAGTGTTGGTCGCCGCCCCCATGGCACTGCTCCACCGCCGCAGAAGCTCGCCGGTCGCCCATGGTTTGCACCGCCAGTGCATGTCTGCAATAGAAAGCTGCACCCAGTGGCTTGCAGCTCCAACGACAGCGGCGATTTCGCAAACAGTGAGGCAGAGTCGTCGGTGTTGCATCACACAGAGTTACAGCGACGGCGGCGCAGTGTACGGTATATGGCGCTGGTGTGTGAATTGTGATGCGGTGCCTGATGTTGTGCACTGAAGGAAGGAAAAAAGAAAGAGCAAAAAGAAACGAGTGGTTTAGGCGCGTAGAGGAAGAGATAAGGGAGGTGGGGGGTAAACGTTGAGTGGGGCAAGGGGGACGTGTGGCGCGCGTTGGAGGAGGTTTACGCCCACAAGTAATCAGTCGGTTGAATATAATCAATTTCCATATCTTATGGTCAGTTTTGGCACCTTCGGTGGAGAAGCAAAAAAATGATCAGGTGGGGACGCTGGACTTTGGTGAGAAAAAGAAAACAGTGTTCCTTGTGATACTCTGACTAGTACGTACTAGTCCTTTGGCTGTGGTAAAAATAAGAGATTACCCTGTTCGGTTGGATTTCTTTGGAGAACAAAAAAAAGTGCAAGAAGGCTTGTACAACGTGTGTTGTTGCTATTAAAAAAACATGTGTGGTTAAATGAATGGTACGTCTAGTGTTCGCGGCATATCGTGATTTCTTCTGTGTCATTGGCTCGCGTCTCTAGTAAAGTCTAGCCTAGGACCATCACTCGATCACTTTGAGCAAATTTTGAGCTTGCATTTACTATTGTGGTTGTAGCATTTTTCCCACACATATAAAGCCAACTCAGCCCCACATATTTCTACACTGTGTATCCATACGTTCACCTAGCAATCGCTTTACCCAACTTTTGGATATACTTGACACCGCTGGTTGCCAATCACCGCCTGCTGCATGGTAAGAACTTGTAAGGCATTGATATTTGCTTTACTGTGAGCGTATTACCACCACATCCTCATAGTTATAGGAACATTATTTTTGGATTTTGTTTCTTGTTTCTACTAATCATGACAGGTCTTAGAGTCACTTCATGGGCTTTATCGATCGTGGGAGACGTGCCACCACCTATGCAAATTCCACAACGATCATGAGAGGTGCATAAACATCCAAATGCACATGATCAGGTTAATGTTCCTATACCATCATTGAATGGCCGTTTTAGACCTGCTTTATATATGGAATGAGAGTTCGACATAAATAATATATTTGCTTCCCATAATTTTGATGAACGTAAAAAAGTTAATGTTGCGGTTGGTTCTTTCACTGGTTATGCTTTAGTTTGGTGGAGTTAATATTGTTGGTTACACCCTAATTATATACCTATTACTTGGAATGATTTGAAACTTGCCATGTGACATACATTTGTGCCCGCTTATTATACTCGTGACATGCTTAAAAAGTTGCAACATTTAAAACAAGGTACTGACACTGTAACAAAATATTATGATGATTTACAAACTACCTTGTTGCATTTCTCTTTAGAAGAAACTGAAGATGATTCTATGGATAGATTTTGGGGAGGTTTAAACCGTGACATTCAGGGGATACTAATTCATGAACAGTGTTATCCTATGGACCGTTTGTTTGGTCTTGCTTGCAAAGCTGAACAGGAGATAACAAGACGTGTTGCCCAGAAGACAAACAAGTGGAAGGTGCAAACCCCAAAGGTTGCGACGGCTGTTCCTTCCACCACTGCGCCTACTATGACAACAACATCCATTGTTGTGAGCACTACATCACCTCCACCACGTGACCTGTTGCCACCTAGAGTGCCTACATCATCTTAGTTAACCATAGTAGGTAATGACAAAGGTATTAATCTTCCACCCCCACATGAGTATGATGAATGCCTTGTTAATTTAAATGGACCTTGCGATGAGGTACCTACTACTTTGATCACACCAGCTATTTTAGAGGACTCTGTTGATGATTTGACTTTGCCATGTGATCAAACAGTTTTGAGTGAACCCATTGAATTAACAATTGATGCGAAAGAACCATGTGAATCAGGGAATAACTCAAATTTCGATCAAATACGTTTGAAAATAATTGTGCCAATGTTTAATCATGTTGATATGACCTCTAATCTTGGTGATGGTTCATCAATGTTGGGGTGGTTTAATGATAAGCATTGTCAATCTTTTGATATGAATAAGAGCTTCACTTATATGTGCAAACTGAGTTGCAATAATTTCATGCCTTTGACTTCTTGTGATAATATATTTGCTTTATATTTCATGACTTTTGAAGAGTGCTCTTGTATAACAATTTCACATGTGCCCCAACTGAGATTAGTAAAAATGGATGACATATACATATACAATGTGTACACCTTATCTCTTTTGTTAGCCACATTTCAGACTAAGCAACGTCAAGGGCAGCTTTTTTCAAGAAGGGGAGGATGATGAGGACATGGCTACCACGATTACACCCATATCCCCTGCTGTTTTACCTCTTGGAACA
Organism: Triticum urartu; assembly: GCF_003073215.2. Lineage (NCBI taxonomy): Eukaryota > Viridiplantae > Streptophyta > Magnoliopsida > Poales > Poaceae > Triticum > Triticum urartu. The sequence continues at coordinate 216,466,535 of NC_053026.1, forward strand.
ATTGCTAGAGCTCACATACGCCAATTAAATTGTCAGGTACTTTCGTTTCTTGGTAATGTTTCTAGTGTTCATGAGAATATGATGATGCCTAACTTAGATACATTTGTGTTGCTTGCAATTGAAGGGCCTAGCACGGACAAGAAGGATGAACATTGGAGCATCGTCAAGCAAAGAGATGAAGGTGCGTGCCAACAAAACAAGAACAGAGGTTCAAGTGGAGATTTTCGAACTTTGAAGCCACCAAGATGACTTACAAGAAGATGGACGAAATATACAAGATGGCTTTTCATAAATTTCGTCCATAGCTTATTATTGGTGTTGCGCCACCTTATTTTGGGCCAGACCCATGTAATCTATTTTTAGAGTCCACACTGTAGGGGAAATGACTTAGGAGGTGTTTTAGTCCCACCTTGCCTAGGGTGGACGAAATCCCCGCTCTTTTCCCTATAAATATAGCCCTTAAGGCATCATTTAGACTTGGGTTTTATTTAGTTAAAAGTTAGCCATCGTTGCAACTTCGTGTACTTTGTTTGTGTCCAACGATGAGACCAAGACCGCTTATGAAACCCCACTTTTATCAATACTTCATCCATACTCACAATATTCAGATTGCTTAATCATATTCTCTCTTGTTCCTCGATTGCTTGCAGGAATAGACCTTCGTGGTCAGGTTGATCGTGCTCCAGCATGGTCAATAACCTCTCGGAGTTGGTTTAGCAATTGCTAAGGCGCAACGTCATGCACGTTTGTAGTCGGATCGACAAAGTCGTCTCCACCAAATCGATAGTTATCATCTCATCGAAAGATTGGGACACCTCGCCTCTATGAATTCCCGCTTAGTACAAGTGAAGGCTAACAAAGAGATTGAGGAGCTCCCAACCAGAGAGCGACAATGGTCCTAAACATGCATTGAGGTTAACTAACACTAAATATGAGCATGAGTAGGATATAAAACACCATGAACATAAATATTGCCGAGGCTTTGTTGGTTTTGATTCAAGTACATGCAGGAACATGTGCCGAGTCTAGCCACTTGAATCATTCAGAGGAGGATACCATCCTATCATACTACATCATAACCATTTTGTTGCGGGAAACCACGACCACCTATGGGACCAAGAGGCTCCTTGCTGGTTCGGCAGGGGGACCTCGCGTTGCACAAAGCACAGACGAGCATGGGGCAGCACGACAGATATCACACAGGCAATTTTACCCAGGTTCGGGCTGCCGTGAGGCGTAAAACCCTACTCCTGCTTTGGTGGATTGATGGTGGAAAGGTGGTGGTAGAGCGTAGTACACTTGGCCGGCAGGGGTTGCCTCAGGGTAGCAGTGGCTACGCGCGTATGGGGGTGTGAGTTATCCAATCTTCTAACAGTTTCTACGGTAGCCATGGGCCTCCTTTTATAGATCAAGGGGTTACCACAGTGGCAAAGTAGTCATTATGCACTGATAAGATAGCAAACAGTGCTATCATACCTAACTCCGCGGGCTGAGAGGGCGCATTAAATGCACCACTCAACGTCACATCGTTGGTTGCCCGACAAGTCTTGCCGAGCCATCTTGCCAGCTCCTCGCCTACTCATTTGACACGTCGCAGGATGGGTGTCATCTATGGGTTTTTACTATGGAGAGAGGCTGCCATGTGGCGAATGGCTGCCACTTAGTCACTTTGCGGCTTGACACCGCATTGATCGATGACATGGGTCGTGGTGGAGTCGTTGGTGAGGTGGTCTCATCTTCATGAGTCCCGCAGGCCCTGCTGGGACACCTTGATTGTCCCTTTCTGTGCATGGCCTCGCCCTTTGTCGAGCTCTCCTGCCCGGCAAAGGAGGCCTTCTCCTGCTGGTGTCTTGCTTCTCTAGCTCGACCCTAGTCCCTCTGATCTGTATATTGGTCCTTCGAATCTCTTCGTCCCTTCTGTTTTGGCTTGTCCTGGTGCTTCAATCTTGTACTCGTGCCTGTGCATAGTCTAGGCAACAGACCCAGGGTTTGTTGCACCGACAGAAGCCCCCGGGCCTACCCCAAATGCGCTACCGACCATCATCGGGGTAGGGCCTAATAAGTGTACAGGCGGGGTTGCTGAAGAGGCTGATCTCTTGAGGTCTTCTTTGCTTCTTCAGTAACCTTGGATTTGAGTCAGTTTCCGATATCTTCACGCGTCGTGTGCAAAGCTGTGGAAGAACTTTGATCATGGCCTGCGGATTTTCCTCACTCCATGATCACAGGGAAGAAACTGACATCCCACTCGTCGACTGTTTCGCGCACACTCCTGCCACGTGCTCCGCATGCATTTGGCGTGGTAGGTGGTTGATGCGGAGGGCATGGGAAGGAGTGCCATGGCTGAAAACTGAGTGCTGATGGTTAGAGCAGAGGGTCAGCCTTGATTTTCAGAGTCACAAAGGGTGCAGAGAGGCCGTATTGGAGGAGTGGGGCGGTCATTTCCTGTATGAGGAGCCAGCCCCTGCCTCGCCCCCCTATAAAAAGGGACAGGGGCGGTGTCTCTCTGCACACACTTCTTCTCCTTCTTCTCCAGAATCCTTCCTTCCTAGCCATGATGAGAGGGCGAGGGCGAAGCGGTGTCCCAGCGGCAGCGACAAGGGATTCTACTTGATAGCACATTCCTCCTCCTCCAGACCCTGTGGTGGCGGGACCTGCTGCAAGGGGAGGAGGAAGGGGGCGAGGTTGAGGTTGTCCCGATGCTCGAGGAGGAGGAGGGCGGGGCGGAGCCTTGGGTGCACCCCCACCGGCGGCTCCTCCCACGACGAAAGGCCACGTCGGGGACCAACCACGGGAGTTCATCATCAGGCTGTATAAGCCCTTGTGCGGCCATCTTCGCCTCCCAACTCCATTTGCACGGGAAATGGAGCTCGAACAACCGCACACGCTGAGGTTGCAGATGAGGGGATGTGGGAATGGTGGTATGTGGGTTGATGTTGATTTCCCGGCCCCTCGCGTGATGTTCCTTCGTTGTGGTTGGAAGACCTTCACCCGTGCCAATGGCTTCTCGGAGGGGCACATTCTCCAGTCCAAGTTAATGGAGAGGGCCCCCCACGGCGCTTCTTTATTTTCTATTGCATAGTGTCATTGCCCTGGCTTTGCACAAGGGGTTAGATGCGGCTGAGGCAAGGCCTGTACAAAAGGGTGGCTGCCGGGCAACTTGTTTGTACCCTTGGCGTACTGTATGCACCTAAGGACAAGGTCAACTTCCTCAAAACACCAGGCATGAACCCTGCGGCTATGATAGAGATGCAAGGCTTGCTGATAGCGTGCAACACGTGTAGCAACCCGGAGACTATTCTCCTCTAGTAGCATAGTATCGTCATGCCATTGCTGATCTTGCGCTACTTCATCGTAGGCAAGCACTCGAGGCGACCCATAAATGAGTTACGTGGGGATAATTGCTTCTGCGACGTAGACCAAGGAGAAGGGAGTCTGCCCGGTAGCTCAGTTTGGTGTCGTTCTGAGGGACCAGAGAACTACCGGTAGCTCCTCGATCCACCGCCTGCCATGCTTCTACAACATATCAAAGGTTCTCGTCTTGAGTCCGTGTCGCACTTCAGCATTTGCCCTCTCAGCTTTTCCATTGCTCTAGGGGTGTGCCACAGAGGAAATTTTGATCTTGCATCCGAGGGCATGAACATATTGCATGAAGGCGCGACGGAACTCCAAAACAACACACGAGTTCTTTCAAGAACTTGATGAAGGAAATATGCCCTAGAGGCAATAATAAAGTTATTATTTATTTCCTTATATCATGATAAATGTTTATTATTCATGCTAGAATTGTATTAACCGGAAACGTAATACATGTGTGAATACATAGACAAACATTGTGTCACTAGTATGCATCTACTTGACTAGCTCTGTAGCGACCAGACCTCAAACGGTCCAATCTCTGTGCTCAGGTGCCATCCCTGGATAAATAATGCTGACACCACACAGTACTTGAAGGATTTATAGCAGAGTAGCAATCACACACTTATTACATCGAGTGTCTCAAAAGAGAGCTTATTACAATAAATATGGCTTAAGGCCATCTAATAACGATAACAGGGGAAGGCTTGGAAGAAAAGTGAGTCCATCAACTCCAACGGCATCACTGAGTGTAGAACCACGACCTAAACTCACCTCAATCGTCGTCTGAAAAGTCTGCAACATTAAGGTTGCAGCCCGAAACGGGTCAGCACATGGAATATGCTGGCAATGTAACACATAGAGAGTAATGGAATGAAATAGGCTATTCTATATGCATATATGGCTGGTGGAAAGCTGTATGGTTATAGTTTTTGAGTAAAGCCAATTTTTCCCTACTGCAAAGGAATAAATTTTATTAAAGTATCATGGTAGTTGTTAAACATTGAGAATGGATGACAGCATTCTCAATCCCAATTTAGCATCATCATTAAACAAAACCCAACAAAATGAATTTTAGAGTAACATGTTGAGATTCACATGATAATCCAGGTACTAGATACTCAAGATGTCCATAATCGGGGACACGGCTAACCATGATTAGTTTATACACTCTGCAAAGGTTTGCGCACTTTTCCCCACAAGACTCGATCTCCTCTGTTGGATTTCTCGCACTACATGGTGTTTGAGAAACGGATGACCGAGACATAGTCTTTCAGAAGCGCTAGCACCTTACGAACGGGTAGACCGTACCAACCTACATCCCCTACATATGCTAGTCTACCACTATAAGAGTTCGCTCGACTTAGTCAACTATGCTAGAGCCCATAGTAGCTTGTGGCTGCACACGGAAGTTTCTAGCATGAATAATCTCATGATCCCTTTGAGCCTGGGTGGTGGTCCAAAAGAAAAACAGGCAATCGCTGGAAAACCCAGGTGCCTCAATCCACCCAGATGTGTGTTTAGGTTGCCACCTTAAATAAACTATTAATTTAACAAATCTCACACCTGTCATGGATACACTCACCCAATCCACGTCTACTAGCATAGCATGGCATAAGCAACGTAGAAGTAACTCCCAAAGGTTTGATAATAAACAGGTAATAGGTTCTACCTCAACTACTTCCCAAACCCACAATTTAATTAGATCCTAATCATGCAAAGTGTGAGGATTGATCTAATGCAATAAAACTAGGGATTGATCAAAGTGTTACTTACATTGCTGATGATCCGCAAACCTAGGGATTCGAAGTAGCAAGCGGCGCACTCCGGGTACTCTATCGCAAACAAACAAGCATACAATAAGTACTCAACTAATGCACAGGTAAAAATCGAATAAGAGATCTAACCAGAAAGTTCAACTTAAGAACTCCGGTTGGTAAAAAGAATCAAATTGAACGAAGCAACGAAAGAGAAACGGTAAAAGAAACAAGCTTCATTTACTATTCTGGATCTAGGGAAATTTTTATAGTGGCAAAAACTTGTTTGAGTTGGTTAAACGGAAAGAGGGTTTCGAGACGAAACTCCAGGCGCTTGAATCGCCTGATTCCGATAAACGAGCGAAAAGTTATACTAAAACGAACATCGGATCAGAGATCGCGATCAGAAAAATCGCGGATTCAATCCGAGAAAAAGAAAAACGACGATCGTTCGTTAAAATGAACGAATAGGCGAACGCTCGCTAAATAGATAAACTGGAAAACCAATCTATTAAAAAAACGAACCTAAAAAAACCGAACAAAACCGACGGAAAACCGATCGGTTTTCTAAAAAAACCGGCAGCGAAAAAGAACTACCTCCGGCGGCGAGGCGGCGCGGCGGCGCTGTCGGGCCCCGGGAGGCGGCTATATAAAGGCCCGACCAGGTGGAGTCCTGGCCGGTTACGGCCCAGAGTCGGTTCGGATTTTTTTTAAATAATTACGCTCAGAAAAAAAACAAAAGGAATACTAAACGGACTCCAAAAATCCCGAAGTAATTTTTCCCCGGCTTCTAAAATCAAGGCGCACAGGATGAACATTTATTTGGGGCCTAAATGCAATTTTGAGAAACACGCATTTTTCCTAAATTCAAATAAAATAGCAAATAAAACCAAAATAAAATCTTATTTGATTTTTTATTAAATCCTCAATATTTCTTTATTTTTGGAAAGTCATTTTATTCCCTCTCTCATATTTTTGTAATAGAAATAATTGAAGATAAAATAAATAAAATCAAATGATCCTATTTTCAAAATTTTAGAAAAACTCAAATATGAAAATAACGAAATCCCCAACTCTCTCCGAGGGTCCTTGAGTTGCTTAGAATTTTCTAGGATCAGCCAAAATGCAATAAGATATGCTATGCAATAATGATCTAGTGTATAACATTCCAAATTGAAAATTTGGGATGTTACAAGCTCGTTGATCATAGATGGTTGAGTTTCCTAGCCATAGACATGGGTTTTCATTTGATTAACGGGATCAAATCATTAGAAGAATGATGTGATTGACTTGACCCATTTGTTAGCTTAGCACTTGATCGTTTAAGTTTACTGCTATTGCTTTCTTCATGACTTATACATGTTCCTATCACTATGAGATTATGCAACTCCCGATTACCGGAGGAACACTTTGTGTGCTACCAAATGTCACAATGTAACTCGGTGATTATAAAGGTGCTCTGCAGGTGTCTCCGATGGTACTTGTTGAGTTGGCATAGATCGAGATTAGGATTTGTCACTCCCATTGTCGGAGAGGTATCTCTGGGCCCTCTCGGTAATGAACATCACTATAAGCCTTGCAAGCAATGTGACTAATGAGCTAATTGCAGGATGATGCATTACAGAATGAGTAAAGAGACTTGCAGGTAACGAGCTTGAGCTAGGTATTGAGATACCGATGATCGAATCTCGGGCAAGTAACATATCGATGACAAAGGGAACAACATATGTTGTTATGCGGTTTGACCGATAAAGACTTCGTGGAATATGTAGGAACCAATATGAGCATCCAGGTTCTGCTATTGGTTATTACCAAGAGACGTGTCTTGGTCATGTCTACATATTTGTCGAACTCGTAGGGTCCGCACGCTTAAAGTTCCGTGACGATCAGTATTATGAGTTTATATGTTTTGATGTACCGAAGGTAGTTCGGAGTCCCGGATGTGATCACGGACATGACGAGGAGTCTCGAAATGGTCGAGACATAAACATTGATATATTGGAAGGTTATACTCGGACACCTGACGGGTTCCGGGGGTTACGGGATAAATACCGGAGTACCAGGGCGGGGGTTACCGGAACCCCCCCCAAGGGGGGGCGGGGCTTAATGGCCTACATGGGCCTTAGTGGAAATAGAGGGCAGCAAGGGGAGTGTGGGGCGCCCCCCCCAAGGCCCAAACAGAATTGGTTTAGGGCAAGGGGGCCGGCCCCCTCTTTCCTTCTCCTCCTCTCCCTTTCCTTCCCCCTCTCCTATTCCTACTAGGAAAGGAGGAGTCCTACTCCCGGTGGGAGTAGGACTCCCCCTCTTGGCACGCCTCTCCTTGGCCGGCCACCTCCTCCCTCCCTCCTTTATATACGGGGGCAGGGGCACCCTAGAACACACAAGTTGATCATTGATCTCTCCCAGCTGTGTGCGGTGCCCCCTCCACCATAATCCACCTCTGTCATATTGTAGCGGTGCTTAGGCGAAGCCCTGCGACGGTAGGTTCATCAACATTGTCACCACTCCGTCGTGCTGACGAAACTCTCCCTCGAGCTCTACTGGATCATGAGTTCACGGGATGTCACCGAGCTGAACGTGTGCTGAACGCGGAGGTGCCGTATGTTCGGTACTGAGGATCGGTCGATCGTGAAGACGTACAACTACATCAACCGCGTTGTCATAATGCTTCCGCTTAACGGTCTACGAGGATACGTGGACGACACTGTCCCCTCTCGTTGCTATGCATCACCATGATCATGCGTGTGCGTAGGAATTTTTTTGAAATTACTACGTTCCCCAACAGTGGTATCAGGGCCAGGTTTATGCGTAGATGTTATATGCATGAGTTGAACACAACAGAGTTGTGGGCGATACAAGTCATACTGCTTACCAGCATGTCATACTTTGGTTCAGCGGTATTGTTGGATGAAGCGGCCCGGACTGACATTACGCGTACGCTTACACGGGACTGGTTCTACCGACGTGCTTCGCACATAGGTGGCTGGCGGGTGTCAGTTTCTCCAACTTTAGTTGAACCGAGTGTGGCTATGCCTGGTCCTTGAGAAGGTTAAAACATCACTAACTTGACGAACTATCATTGTGGTTTTGATGTGTAGGTCAGAACGGTTCTTGCTCAGCCCGTAGCAGCCACGTAAAACTTGCAACAGCAAGGTAGAGGACGTCTAACTTGTTTTTGCAGGGCATGTTGTGATGTGATATGGTCAAGACATGATGCTCTATTTTTGTATGAGATGATCATGTTTTGTAACGAGGTTATCGGCAACTGGCAGGAGCCATATGGTTGTCGCTTTATTGTATGCAATGCAATCGCCCTGTAATTGCTTTACTTTATCACTAAGCGGTAGCGATAGTCGTAGAAGCAATAGTTGGCAAGACGACAACGATGCTATGATGGAGATCAAGGTGTCGCGCCGGTGACGATGGTGATCATGATGGTGCTTCGGAGATGGAGATCAAAGGCACAAGATGATGATGGCCATATCATATCACTTATATTGATTGCATGTGATGTTTATCCCTTATGCATCTTATTCTGCTTTGATTGACGGTAGCATTATAATATGACCCCTCACTAAATTTCAAGGTATAAGTGTTCTCCCTAAGTATGCACCGTTGCGAAAGTTCGTCGTGCCGAGACACCACGTGATGATCGGGTGTGATAAGCTCTACATTCAAATACAACGGGTGTAAGCCAGTTTTGCACACACAAAATACTCGGGTTAAACTTGACGATCCTAGCATATGCAGATATGGCCTTGGAACACTGAGACCGAAAGGTCGAGCGTGAATCATATAGTAGATATGATCAACATAGTGATGTTCACCATTGAAAACTACTCCATCTCACATGATGATCGGGCATGGTTTAATATTTGGATCACGTGATCACTTAGATGATTAGAGGGATGTCTATCTAAGTGGGAGTTCTTAAGTAATATGATCAATTGAAATTAAATTTATCATGAACTTAGTACCTGATAGTATTTTTGCTTGTCTATGTTGTTGTAGATAGATGGCACATGTGTTGTTCCGTTGAATTTTAATGTGTTCCTTGAGAAAGCAAAGTTGAAAGATGATGGTAGCAATTACACATACTGGGTCCGTAACTTGAGGATTATCCTCATTGCTGCACAGAAGAATTACGTCTTGGAAGCACCGCTGGGTGCTGGGCCTGCTGCATATGCAACTGACGACGTTAAGAACGTCTGGCAGAGCAAAGCTGATGACTACTTGATAGTTCAGTGCTCCATGCTTTACGGCTTAGAACCGGGACTTCAACGACATTTTGAACGTCATGTAGCATATGAGATGTTCCAGGAGTTGAAGTTAATATTTCAAGCAAATTCCCGGATTGAGAGATATGAAGTCTCCAATAAGTTCTACAGTTGCAAAATGGAGGAGAGTAGTTCTGTCAGTGAACATATACTCAAAATGTTTGGGTATAACAATCACTTGATTCAAGTGGGAGTTAATCTTCCGAATGATAGTGTCATTGACAGAATTCTTCAATCACTACCACCAAGCTACAAGAGCTTCGTGATGAACTATAATATGCAAGGGATGGATAAGAAAATTCCCGAGCTCTTCGCAATGCTAAAGGCTGCAGAGGTAGAAATCAAGAAGGAGCATCAAGTGTTGTTGGTCAACAAGGCCACCAGTTTCAAGAAAAAGGGTAAAGGGAAGAAGAAGGGGAACTTCAAGAAGAACGACAAACAAGTTGCTGCTCAGGAGAAGAAACCCAAATATGAACCTAAGCCTGAGACTGAGTGCTTCTACTGCAAACAGACTGGTCACTGGAAGCGGAACTGCCCCAAGTATTTGGCGGATAAGAATGATGGCAAGGTGAACAAAAGTATATGTGATATACATGTTATTGATGTGTACCTTACTAATGCTCGCAGTAGCACCTGGGTATTTGATACTGGTTCTATTGCTAATATTTGCAACTCGAAACAGGGACTACGGATTAAATAAAGATTAGCTAAGGACGAGGTGACGATGCGCGTGGGAAATGGTTCCAAAGTCAATGTGATCGCGGTCGGCACGCTACCTCTACATCTACCTCCGGGATTAGTTTTAGACCTAAATAATTGTTATTTGGTGCCAGCGTTGAGCATGAACATTATATCTGGATGTTGTTTGATCCGAGACAGTTATTCATTTAAATCAGAGAATAATGGTTGTTCTATTTATATGAGTAATATCTTTTATGGTCATGCACCCTAGAAGATTGATCTGCTTTTATTAAATCTCGATAGTAGTGATACACATATTCATAATATTGAAGCCAAAGGATGCAGAGTTGATAATGATAGTGCAACTTATTTGTGGCACTGCCGTTTGGGTCATATTGGTTTAAAGTGCATGAAGAAACTCCACACTGACGGACTTTTGGAATCACTTGATTATGAATCACTTGGTACTTGCGAACCATGCCTCATGGGCAAGATGACTAAAACGCCGTTCTCCGGAACAATGGAGCAAGCAACAGATTTGTTAGAGATCATACATACCGATGTATGTGGTGTTATGAATATAGAGGCTCATGACGGGTATCATTATTTTCTCACCTTCATAGATGATTTGAGCAGATATGGGTATATCTACTTAATGAAACATAAGTCTAAAACATTTGAAAAGTTCAAAGAATTTCAGAGTGAAGTGGAAAATCATCGTAACAAGAAAATAAAGTTTCTGCGTACTGATCGTGGAGGAGAATATTTGAGTTACGGGTTTGGTCTACATTTGAAACAATGCAGAATAGTTTCGCAACTCACGCCACCAAGAACACCACAGCGAAATGGTGTGTTCGAACGTCATAATCGTACTTTACTAGATATGGTATAATCTATGATGTCTCTTACTGATTTACCGCTATCGTTTTGGGGTTATGCTTTAGAGATGGCTGCATTCACGTTAAATAGGGCACCATAGAAATCTTTTGAGACGACGCCTTATGAACTGTGGTTTGGCAAGAAACCAAAGTTGTCGTTTCTTAAAGTTTGGGGCTGCGATGCTTATATGAAAAAGCTTCAACCTGATAAGCTCGAACCCAAATCGAAGGAATGTGTTTTCATAGGATACCCAAAGGAAACTGTTGGGTACACCTTCTATCACATATCTAAAGGCAAGACATTTGTTGCTAAGAATGGATCCTTTCTAGAGAAGGAGTTTCTCTCGAAAGAAGAGAGTGCGAGGAAAGTAGAACTTGATGAGGTAACTGTACCTGCTCCCTTATTGGAAAGTAGTTCATCACATAAACCGGTTCCTGTGACAACTACACCAATTAGTGAGGAAGCTAATGATGTTATGAAGCTTCAGATCAAGTTACTACCAAACCTCGTAGGTCAACCAGAGTAAGATCTGCACCAGAGTGGTGCGGTAATCCTATTTTGGAGGTCATGTTACTTGACCAAGGTGAACCTACAAACTATGAAGAAGCGATGGTGAGGCTGGATTCTGCAAAATGGCTTGAGGCCATGAAATTTGAGATGGGATCCATGTATGAGAACAAAGTGTGGACTTTGGTTGACTTGCCCAACGATTGGTAAGCCATAGAGAATAAATGGATCTTCAAGAAGAAGACTAACGCTGACGGTAATGTTACTATCTAGAAAGCTCAACTTGTTGCGAAAGGTTTTCGACAAGTTCAAGGAGTTGACTACGATGAGACTTTCTCACCCATAGCGATGCTTAAGTCTGTCTGAATCATGTTAGTAATTGCAGCATTTTATGATTATGAAATTTGGCAAATGGATGTAAAAACTGCACTCCTAAATGGATTTCTGGATGAAGAGTTGTATATGTTTCAACCGGAAGGTTTTGTCGATCCAAAGGAAGCTAACAAAGTGTGCAAGCTCTAGCGGTCCATTTATGGACTGGTTCAAGCCTCTCAGAGTTGTAGTAAATGTTTTGATAGTGTGATCAAAGCATATGGTTTTATACAGACTTTTGGAGAAGCCTGTATTTACAAGAAAGTGAGTGGGAGCTCTGTAGCATTTCTGATATTATATGTGGATGACATATTGCTAATTGGAAATGATATAGAATTTCATGATAGCATACAAGGATACTTGCATAAGAGTTTTTCAATGAAAGACCTCGGTGAAGCTGCTTACATATTGGGCATCAAGATCTATCGAGATAGATCAAGACGCTTAATTGGACTTTCACAAAGCACATACCTTGACAAAGTTTTGAAAAAGTTCAAAATGGATCAAGCAAAAAAGGGTACTTGCCTGTGTTACAAGGTGTGAAGTTGATGAGGACATCAGTACCATTGTTACACCCATAGCCCCTGCTGCTATACATACTGGACCAATTACTAGAGCTCACGCACGGCAATTGAATTATCAGGTACTTCCGTTTCTTGGTAATGATTCTAATGTTCATGAGAATATGATGTTGCCTAAATTGGATACATATGTTTTGCTTACAAATGAAGGGCCTAGATTGGACAAGAAAGATGAACCTTGGAGCAAGTTCAAGCATGGAGATGATGGCATGTGCAAGGGGATCAAGAACGGAGTTACAAGTGATGATTTCAGGACTTTGAAGCCACCATAAGGAGTGCATGTAGCCTTGGACGAAATATACATGATGCCACTTCATAAATTTCGTCAAGAGGCTATTCTAAGTGCTACGTCATCTTATTATTGGGCCAGACCCATGTATTTTCGAAATACTTAAGTATAGGCTATTTTTAGAGTCCGTATGTGTGGGGAAACAAGAGTTAGGGTTGGTTTCGGACCCCTCCTCCAAGGGCCACGAAATTCCGCCCTCTTTCCTCCATATATACAGCTCTTAGGGAATCATTTAGACTTTGGGTTTTGTTTAGGTTAAAATTTCGCCATAGCTGCAACTTCGCGTACTTCGTTTGTGTTCAACGACCAGACCAAGACATCACAGAACCCCACCTTGATCAATAAAGCTTTCATCTTTTATTCGCAATATCCATATTGCAATCTCAGTTTCTTGCTTGTTCTTCGTTTGCTCACAGGAAACAAACCTTTATGGTCCAGTTGATCGTGCTCCGGCGTGGTCAATAACCCCTCGGAAGTTGGTTTAGCGATTGCTAAGGCGCGACGTCTCGCACGTTCGTAGTCGGATCGTCAAGGTCGACTCCCACAGAAAACGATAGCCACCATCTCATCGAAACATCGGGACACCCTCGCCTCTATCAGAAGTTGAGTCAGACTCAATACCCGACCACTTCAGAAGATAGAGAGAAAATGAAAAGTGTTCCCTATGCTTCGGCAATAGGCTCTATCATGTATGCAATGCTGTGTACCAGACCTGATGTGTGCCTTGCTATTAGCTTAGCAGGGAGGTACCAAAGTAATCCAGGAATGGATCATTGGACAACGGTCAAGAACATCCTAAAATACCTCAAAAGGACTAAGGATATGTTTCTCGTTTATGGAGGTGACAAAGAGATCACCATAAATGGTTATGTCGATGCAAGCTTTGACACTGATCCGGACGATTCTAAATCACAAACCGGATACATGTTCGCATTGAACGGTGGAGCTGTCAGTTGGTGCAGTTCTAAAAAAAGCGTCATGGCGGGATCTACGTGTGAAGCGGAATACATAGCTGCTTCGGAAGTATCAAACGAAGGAGTCTGGATGAAGGAGTTCTTATCCGATCTAGGTGTCATACCTAGTGCATCGGGTCCAATGAAAATCTTTGGTGACAATATTGGTGCAATTGCCTTGGCAAAGGAATCCAGATTTCACAAGAGAACCAAGCACATCAAGAGACGCTTCAATAACATCCGGGATCAAGTCTAGGTGGGAGACATAGAGATTTGCAAGATACATACGGATCTGAATGTTGCAGACCCGTTGACTAAGCCTCTTCCATGAGCAAAACATGATCAACACCAAGACTCCATGGGTGTTAGAATCATTACTATGTAATCTAGATTATTGACTCTAGTGCAAGTGGTACACTGAAGGAAATATGCCCTAGAGGCAATAATAAAGTTATTATTTATTGCCTCATATCATGATAAATGTTTATTATTCATGCTAGAATTACATTAACCAGAAACATAATACATGTGTGAATACATAGACAAACATTGTGTCACTAGTATGCCTCTACTTGACTAGCTCGTTGATCAAAGATGGTTCAGTTTCCTAGCCATAGACATGAGTTGTCATTTGATTAACGGGATCACATCTTTAGGAGAATGATGTGATTGACTTGACCCATTCCGTTAGCTTAGCACTTGATCATTTAAGTTTACTGCTATTGCTTTCTTCTTGACTTATACATGTTCCTATGACTACGACATTATGCAATTCCGAATTACCAGAGGAACACTTTGTGTGCTACCAAACGGCACAATGTAACTCGGTGATTATAAAGGTGCTGTACAGGTGTCTCCGATGGTACTTGTTGAGTTGGCATAGATCGAGATTAGGATTTGTCACTCCGATTGTCGAAGAGGTATCTCTGGGCCCTCTCGGTAATGCACATCACTATAAGCCTTGCAAGCAATGTGACTAATGAGCTAATTTCGGGATGATGCATTACGGAACGAGTAAAGAGACTTGCCGGTAACGAGATTGAGCTAGGTATTGAGATACCGATGATCGAATCTCGGGCAAGTAACATATCGATGACAAAGGGAACAACGTATGTTGTTATGCAGTTTAACCGATAAAGATCTTCGTGGAATATGTAGGAACCAATATGAGCATCCAGGTTCCACTATTTGTTATTGACCAGAGACGTGTCTTGGTCATGTCTACATAGTTCTCGAACCCATAGTGTCCGCACGCTTAAAGTTCTGTGATGATCAGTATTATGAGTTTATATGTTTTGATGTACCAAAGGTAGTTCGGAGTCCTGGATGTGATCGCGGACATGACGAGGAGTCTCGAAATGGTCAAGACATAAAGATTAATATATTGGAAGGTTATATTCGGACACTAGAAGGGTTCCGGGGGTTACCGGATAAATATCGGAGTACCGGGGGTTACCGGAACCCCCCTGGGGCTTAATGGGCCTACATGGGCCTTAGTGGAAATAGAGGGCAGCAAGGGGAGTGTGGGGCGCCCCCCCCAAGGCCCAAACCGAATTGGTTTAGGGCAAGGGGGGCCGGCCCCCTCTTTCCTTCTTCTCCTCCTCTCTCTTTCCTTCCCCCTCTCCTACTCCTACTAGGAAAGGAGGAGGGAGTAGGACTCCCCCCTCTTGGCGCGCCTCTCCTTGGGCGGCCACCTCCTCCCTCCCTCCTTTATATACGGGGGCAGGGGGCACCGTAGAACACTCAAGTTGATCATTGATCTCTCCCTGCCGTGTGCGGTGCCCCCCTCCACCATAATCCACCTCAGTCATATCGTAGCAGTGCTTAGGCGAAGCCCTGCGACAGTAGCTTCATCAACATCGTCACCAAGCTGTCGTGCTGACGAAACTCTCCCTCGAGCACTACTGGATCGTGAGTTCGTGGGACATCACCGAGCTAAACGTGTGCTGAACGCGGAGGTGCCGTACGTTCGATACTGAGGATCGGTCTATTGTAAAGACGTACGACTACATCAACTGTGTTGTCATAACGCTTCCGCTTAACGTTCTATGAGGGTATGTGGACGGCACTCTTCCCTCTCGTTGCTATGCATCACCATGATCATGCGTGTGAGTAGGAATTTGTTTTGAAATTAGTACGTTCCCCAACACTTGATAGCTGACTGAGTAGTCACCTTTCTCACGGCAGTCACTTCTGGCCACTTTGTAAACTTGTCGATAGCAACGAATAAGAATTCAAGTCCCCCGATTGCTCGGGGGATGGGGCCAAGGATATCGAGCCCCCAGACCAAAAATGGCCATGATAGAGGGATTGTTTGAAGAGCTTGGGCAGGTAAGTGGGTTTTCTTGGAATGGAACTGGCAGGCTTCACATTTGTTGACTAGCTCGACCGCATCTTGGAGGGATATGGGCCAATAGAATCCTTGTCGGAATGCTTTCCCAACTAATGTCCATGATCCAATGTGGGAGCCGCACATGCCGTTCTGTATCTCAGCCAGCAGTTCCTTTCCTTCTTCCGACAGACACACTTCAGTTTCACACTGTTGGGCCTCCTTCTGTACAGAGTGTCATCGACAAACTGATACATACTGGCCCTCCGGGCTACCTTTTCAACTTCGTCTTGGTTGCCGGGAAGCTCTCCGGTCTGCAGGAAGTGGACAATGTGCCTTGCCCAAGTTGGAGCCTGGGGCTCGGCAACGAGAACTAGCGGCACCTCCTCTGCTGTGGTAGCACATGCCTTGTTCGCGGGGTCCATGGGCTCGGCTGGAGGGTGTGGTCTGGCAGGCTATGAGGAGTTGTTTCCGGTAGGGTCTCTATGATGAGGACATCAATAACATTGTTACACCCACGTCCCCTGCTGCTATACATACTGGAAAAATTACTGGAGCTCGCGCAGATAATTAAATTATCAGGTACTTTCGTTTCTTGGTAATGATTCTAATGTTCATGAGAATATGATGCTGCCTAAGTTGGATACATTTGGTTTCTTCCAAATGAAGGGCCTGGCATGGATAAGAGGGATGAACACTGGAGCAAGACCAAACATGGAGATGATGCCATGCGCAAGGGGAACAAGAACGGAGTTACAAGTGATGATTTCAGGACTTTGAAGCCACCATAGGGAGTGCACGAAGCCTTGGATGAAATATACAAGATGCCACTTCATAAATTTTGTCCAGAGACTATTATAGGTGTTGCATCACCTTATTATTTGGCCAGGCCCATGTAATTTCGAAATACTTAAGTATAGGTTGTTTTTAGAGTCCGTATGTGTGGGGAAATAAGAGTTAGGGTTGGTTTCGGACCCCTCCTCCAAGGGCCATGAAATCCCCCCCCTCTTCCTCCATATATACAGCCCTTAGGGCGTCGTTTAGACATTGGGTTTTGTTCATATTAAAAGTTCACCATAGCTGCAACTTTGCGTACTTCGTTTGTGTTCAACGACCAGACAAAGGCATCACAGAACCCCACCTTCATTAATAAAGCTTTCCTCTTATATTCGCAATATCCATATTGCAATCTCAGTTTATTGCTTGTTCTTCGTTTGCTCGCACGAAACAGATCCTCGTGGTCAGGTTGATCGTGCTCCGGCGTGGTCAATATCCCCTCGGAGGTTGGTTTAGAGATTTCTAAGGCACAACATCTCGCATGTTTGTAGTCGGATCGTCAAGATCGACTCCCACAGAAAACGATAGCCACCATCTCATCACAACATCAGGACACCTTCGCCTCTATCACTCTGCCAGGAGCAGACGGCTCTACCAGGAGAGGCTTACTGGAGTTCAACTTTCTCCTTTTCCGGGCCATTGTTGCTGGGGATACGGAGGGCTGAGTGAGATGGAGAACAAAAGTCCCTGGTTCCACAGGAAGCTTCTATGCAGCACCCTTTGACAGATGATCAGCTATGCTGTTTTCCGCACGGGGTACGTGCTCTGTTTGCAATCCATCAAAGCGCTCCTCCAATCTCCTCACTTGCTCGACGTATGTCTCCATCAATGGGCTTTGCTAATCCTTGTTGACTTGTCTCACCACAAGCTGTGAATCTCCTCGAATGATCAGCTTCTTAATTCCCAACTCAGCTACAATCTTGAGCCCGACAAGGAGCCCTTCATACTAAGCTGTATTGTTGGTTGGTTCTTCCCGGGCAAAATGCATTTGGACGACGTACTTCAAGTGCTCCCCGGAGGGGGCGACAAGAAGCAAACCAGCTCCTGCACCTTGTAGGGAAAAAGCACCATCAAAATACATAATCCGTTCTTGGGGTGATTCCTTGCCTGGTAGAACTGTCTCTGTCACTTCCTCATTAGGGGTTGGTGTCCATTCTGCAATAAACTATGCCAATGCCCTGCAATGAATAGTTGATGTGCTCTCAAACTTCAAACCAAAACCGGATAACTCCAAAGCCCACTCCACTATTTTGCCGGTAGCCTCAGGGTTTCAGAGTATCCTTTGCAATGGGAAGCGAGTGACAAGCGTGATCTCATGGGCTTGGAAGTAGTGGCGCAGTTTCCTTGAGGCCATGATGAGACCAAAGATCAACTTTTGCGCGCCAGAGTACCTTGATCTAGCCCCCTATAACAGGGAGCTGATGAAGTACACTGGGCATTTCTCCACTTTCTTCCTTGTCACGTGCTTGGGGTTGCTCTCATTGCCATGCCCATTGCTGTCCTGATCCTTCTCTGACTTTGCCGGTCCCTGCTCACTCTCTGCCTCATCCACTTCTCGCTGCGCTACCAAGGCTGCACTAACCACCTGGTTGGTTGCCGCTAAGTACAGCAGCAACAACTCTTGGGGTTTGGGAGCAACCAAGGTAGGCATTGATGACAAGTAGGCCTTCAACTCTTGCAATGCTGCAACTGCTTCCGGGGTCCACCTCATAGGCCCTGCCTTCTTCAAACTTTTGAAGAATGGCAGGGCATGCTCGGCAGACTTGGAGATGAATCTGCTTAGGGCGGCAACACATCCTGTCAGACGCCTCACATCCTTAACTATCCTTGGTGCTTGGATCTGCTCGATAGCTTTGATCTTGCGGGGTTGTCTTTGATCCCGCAATGGGATACGAAGAACCCAAGTAGCTTGCTAGAGGAACACCAAATGCACACTTTTCTAGGTTGATCTTAAAATTGATCTTGCGCCGATTAGCAAACGTCTCCTCCAAATCCTGAATAAGGGTGGCTCTATCCTTGGTATTGACCACAATGTCGTCCATATAAGCTTCTATATTTCTGTACAGTTGTGGATCAAAACGAATCTGGATTGCCCTTGCAAAAGTAGACCTGGCACTCTTTAATCCGAACGGCATGCGGACAAAACTGTACGTACCACATGGAGTAATGAATGATGTCTTCTCTTCATCTTCCTTGGACATGAAGATTTGGTGATACCCAGAATATGCATCCATAAAGGAGATCAAATCGCAACCTGTAGAGGAATCCACAATCTGATCGATACACGGCAAGGGAAACGGGTCCTTCGGGCAAGCTTTGTTGAGATCTGTGAAATCTATGCAAAGCCTCCACTTCCCCCTAGCCTTCTGGACTACCATTGGATTTGCCAACCACGTGGATGCAACACTCCTCTGACCAAACCAGCAGCCTCAAGTTTCTTGATCTCTTCCGCAATGAACTGCTTCCTCTCCAAGGCATGCTTCCAGACTTTTTGCTTGACAGGTCGGGCGTGTGGGCAGACAACAAGGTGGTGCTTAATTACCTCCCTGGGAACACCATGGGTATCAGATGCTTGCCAAGCAAACATATCGATATTCGCCCGGAGGAAGGTAACAAGCGCGCTTTCCTATTTGTCATCGAGGGTGGCACTGATAGTGAAAGTACCATCAACGCCAGCCAGCCCTACCAGGACCTTCTTCACTTGGGGTGCAACGACCTTGGATCTCTTGCTATTGGAACACTCTGGCACGTCATCAACGGGTGTTGTGCACTCGGAGGTGGCCTGCCTCCCAGATTCTTTGCCGGAGCTCCTACAATTTATCTTTTTTTCCCTTTGTTTTCCTTACGGGAACCACTGCTGCCGCTGCCTCTGCTGCGACTGCGTCCTGGTACATCTTGTCCACACAAATGATTGCATCCTTCTCATCCGATGGGATGGTGATGACTCCCAGTGGCCCAGGCATCTTCAAGGTGTTGTAGGCATAGTGGGATGCCGCCATGAATTTAGCCAAGGCCGGGCATCCAAGAATCCCATTGTATGGCAGGGGAGATCGACCACACCAAACACAATCCTCTTAGTCCGGTAGTTTAGTTCTCCCCCAAACGTTACCAGCAACGTGATCTTTCCCTTAGGATGGCTCCTGCTGGGGTTTAACTCGTTGAAATGTGCCGATAACCTCTAGTTCTTCCTCTACTATCTGAAGCCTGCTAATGACTGCTAGGGAACTCAGATTCAACCCGGCCCCACCGTCCACCAGCATCTTTGTGACCTTGAGGTTGCGAATCGTTGGGGAGACCAACAATGGAAAACACCCTACCGCTGTGGTACGGCTAGGGTGATCCTCCTTGTCAAAGATGATGGGCTTATGGGACCACTTGAGCGACTTCCAAGCCTCTGGCGCTGGTTCCATGGCATTTACTTCTCAGGCCCACCGCTTGAGTTGGTGGTGAGAGGTGTGTAGAGATGCACCCCCATCAATGCACAGGGCGTCAGTGGCATTTTGAAACTCTTGCTCACTAGTTTCCTCTTTATCCCCTCCATCAGTCTCATCATTGCAAGCATCCTTCTCGCGGCCTTCGGCGGGTTTTTCTTGGTTCAGAAAGGGTTTGTCGGGGTGGTTTAGTTCAGCACCTTAGCCCTTACCGCCAATAACATTCTGACCTTTTTCCTTGTCATGCTTCTCATATTATGCCCTCTATATCTTGACAAGCTGCTCAACCTGATAACACTCTTGAAGGTTGTGGCCCTTGGTCCGATGAATCTTGCAATACGGCCCATCACCTTTCCCGGCTTTCTCGGCAGCTGTGGCTTCCCGGCAGTCAGCGCACGCGGCAGCTTCTTTGCCGAGGGCCTCAACTTTGGCCTTCTTGCCGGTACTAGGCATGCCCGACCCTTCAAAAATCATCACTTACTTATCCCTCCTCTTCTTACTACGCTTTTTGATCTTCTTCTGGCTGGTTGATTCATCATCGTTTTCTGAATCAACATCAGTGCAATCTTCCTCTTCGGGCAACTTCCTTCCCTCCTCCATCCAAGCACACTTATCCACTAGGGTGTAGAGCTCCTTCACAGTCTTGGGCAACCGCACGTTCATCTTGGAACGAATCCGGCGGTTGCGCACATTGGACTAGAAGGCAGCTATCACAGCTGCTGGATCAATATTGGAGATGTTTCTATGAACTATGCTGAATCTCTGTAAATACTTATGGAGGATTTCTCCTTCCTTCTGCTAGAGAAGCTGCAAGTCGTCGGGTCGGCCTGGCTCTTGATGGCCGCTAGTGAAGGCACCAATGAACTCGTGGCATAGATCAGCCCATGATGAAATGGAGTTCTCCGGTAGGTGCATCAGCCAAGACGTCACATTGGACTTGAGGGCCAAAGGGAAGTAGTTGGCAAACACCTTCTCATCTCTTCCCCCCCCCCCGGCAGCCTGAATAGCGATGGTGTAGATGCTCAGGAACTCTGCCGGGTTCAACCTCCCATCGTACTTCTCAGGTATCTCTAGCTTGAACGTGCGAATGGACGACCAACAGACTTGCCACAACTCACGAGTGAAGGCAGGGCAGACAACCTTGAAAGGTAGGCACTCGGCAACACCGAGCGCGGGCTCGTCGATGTCGGGGTTGTCGCATCCGTTAGTCCGGTGGAGGTCGTCGCGGCATTGCTCGGCAACGGCGCGCGTGCCTCCTCTCCGCCTATCCTCTGGGGCTCGCCGTTGGCCTGGATGTGCTCGAGGGTCAGAAGAGGCCATCGAGACATCGTCGGGGTCTTGATTTTGTTGTGCTCGCACTGGTTGCCATGGCGGGTACTACACCGTGGGGATGGCCCCTTCCATATGGTTAGCAGCACGAGCCATTGCTGTCGCTTAGGGAGGTCACGGTGGGCTAGCTCACCGTGAGCCCCCAGCTTTGGCGAAACTGAGCAGACTTTGGATGGTGGCACGCCATTCGTCCATCTGCTCGGCCGCCCGCAGAAACCTCAGCAACAGTTGAGCCTGCGCCATGGCCTCCGAAGCTGTACTTGGCAGGAACGATGATGAAGTCGACCGCACCGTCACTCGGTTCCTAACGGTGCCGGCGGCGGCAGCACCGTGCCCCCGCCGCTGCTGCGGGGTGACCACCTGGATGTGGTGCGGTGAAGGTGCTCAAGGGCCAGTGGCTCCGTCAGGCGCAACGGCTTGGTCGACCTGTCCCGGGGGAGGTGCACGCACTGCGGCCGCACCCGTGGTGGGAGCGGCCGGAGGGCCACGATTCACCCCGATCCGGGTGCCGTTGTTGTGGTTGTGCCCGTCGGTGGGAGAGAGGGGCGCAGATGGAGTGACTCCATCACCCTTATCTTGTGGAGCATAGCCGTCAGGGTGTTGCTAATGCTGCTCTCCTCTAATGCCTCTGCCTCCTGCGTGGGCCGCGCGGGAAGTGGTGACGGTGCCGCCTACTCCGACCACAGCTCCAGCATCGTCCGCGTCCTCGCATGTCTCCGCACCTCCCGCGGCGTTAGAGGCCGTGGGTGACGGAGCCTTCGAGGTGGACGGGTGAGCCGAAGGGCCGAGTTTCTTCTTGGGCGCCATGGTCGATGGCGCCGTCAAAGATGAAGATGGTGAAGAAGATGATGAACTGCACATTCGTTTAGGTTCACGCAAGCGAGCCCCCTACCTGGCGCGCCAAAGATGTCCCAGGAAACCACAGACACCTATGGGACCAGGAGGCCCCTTGCTGGTTTGGCAGGGGGACGTCGCATTGCACAAAGAGCAGATGAGCGTGGGGCAGCACGACTGAGATCATGCATGCAATTTTACCCAGGTTCGTGCCGCCGTGAGGCATAAAACCCTACTCCTGCTTTGGTGGATTGATGGTGGAAAGGTGGTGGTGGATCATAGTACACTTTCCAAGCAGGGGTTGCCTCAGGGCAGCAGTGGCTACGCGCGTATGGGGGTGTGATTTATCCAATCTTCTATCCCTTTCTATGGTTGCCATGGGCCTCCTTTTATAGATCAAGGGGTTACCAAAGTGGCAAAGTAGTCATTATGCACTGATAAGATATCAAACAGTGCTATCATACCTAAGTCTGTGGGCTGACAGGGCGCATTAAATGCACCGCTCAACGTCACATCGTTGGTTTCCCGGCAAGGCTTGCGAGGCCATCTTGCCAGCTACTCGCCTACTCGTTTGACACGTTACAGGACGGGTGTCATCTGTGGGTTCTTACTGTGGAGAGAGGTTGCCATGTGGCGAATGGCTGCCACTTAGTCACTTTGCGGCTTGACACCACATTGATCGACGACGTGGGTCATGGTGGAGTGGTTGGTGAGGTGGTCTCGTCTCCGTGAGTCCCGGCAGGCCCTGCTGGGACGCCTTGGTTGTCCCTTTTAGTGCGTGGCCTTGCCCTTTGCCGGGCTCGCCTGCCTGGCATAAGAGGCCTTCTGCTGCTGGTGTCTTGCTTCTCTAGCTTGACCCTGGTCCCTCTGAAATGTATATTGGTCCTTCGAATCTCTTCGTTCCTTGTGTTCTGGCTTGGCCTGGTGCTTCAATATTGTTACCGTGCATGTGCACAGTCTAGGAAAAAAACACATGGTTTGTTACACCAACACATTTTAAATGCATGTTGACACACAAGATAAACCATTGTCCACTCCTTGCTATTTAATCATGGCATGAGTAACAATATATCTAATTGTCATTGCAAACTTGTTTATTCATAATAGGCTGAATGAAGAACGATGAGCTAATCCTATTTACAAAAAGAAAACAGGTTGAGTTCGTACCATCTTTTCTTCACCTCAATCAATTCATCAAATGTTGTCATTATTTCCTTTCACTTGCACGACTAAATGATGTGAATAATAATGAAAGATCACATGTCGTGAACTAAGCTGGATTACGCAAACGTTTATTCAAGGAGAACACAAGGTAATATGCACTGGTGCACGTCGGTCCTAAACAAATGATTTAAAACCCCTTTCCGCGACGGCATTTGGAAATGTCGCCAAGTGAGTGTATGCGATAGGGTGTCCTTCCCACACGACCCAGAAATCGTCGGGGATAGGCCCTCCTGGGACCCAGGCTGGGGCCGTGTGTGATCGAGCGAGGCATCAAAACCCATTCATTTCTGTATGTATGTACATCCCACACGGTGAATCCCAGAAATCATATCTGTAGGTATGTACAGCCCACACGGTGAATCCCAGAAATCATTTCCGTAGGTATGTACATCCCACACGGTGAATCCCAGAAAAACATTTCCGTTCGTATGCATATCATACACGGTGAATCCAAGGAATACGTTTCCGCTCTTATGTACATCCCACACAATCAATCCAGGGAAAACGTTTCCGTTCGGATGTACATCCCACAGAGTTTTATGTATACGCTCGTGTGTGAAAGGTGTAACTATCACACACGCTCTGCCTTGGTTAACTGTTTGCTTTCATTAACTTCATCACACACGATTTGATGTAGAAAACTGTGTGGCATTTGGGCTATCCATCGGAGTAATTCCACTTAGCCAAGCCTCCGAAAGTTTCTTAACAAAGTTCGTCCATGTGTTCAACTGGGATATATTCGGAATCCAAATTATAGATATTGCTTAGCCTCCGAGGCCAAGTGCTCAAGTGTGAATAGTGCCCTCGCCTGAAAACTTTTGGCGAAAGGTCACGGCCGGTCACAAACACTGGACCACTATGAAAACTCGTTTCACAGTTCGAGGCAGTTTCTCCATTGGCACTTCCCACCAATACGGAGATCGTACCCTATCTTTAAGGGATATGATAAATAATTTTGGTTATCCCACTCGCACATAACATCATGATTATATCGTGAAGCGGCAAGCCCTACGGCACAGTAAACAGACTCTTTGTATTATGACAGCTTATAAAAGGGTAACTACCACCGCTACCTCCGCATGCTTTCTCCTTCGTCACGCGATTGCTTTCTCCAATCTACAGAGGTCGAGTGCCCCGGCCCAACCTTCCTCAAGAACTCCCTTTTAGCCACTCCCTTAATTCGGTCACGGCCGGATCTGGTGCGAAAGGCAATTGGGAGGCCTCCATCGTCACCAACGATGACATCGAGGATTCGAAGCACGCTGGCCACCTCCCGGCCGATGTTGTTCACCGAGATCCAGAGGAGGGCTAGGTCGTCCCCACGCCCCAACGAGGCGAGAGGCTGGTGTTCGTCCCCCACTTCGTTTGGGGACCGGGTGAAAGTGCAACTATCCCTAGGTGGTTTTGGTAATTCATAACAACATATAGCTCATTGAGCTAATGCTATTCCAAGATGACTATTTCAGGAAAGCTCAATGATTGGCATGGCATGGATGTGAAAGTGGAACCCTCAAAATGCTAAGGACAAAGGATTAGCTCAAGCACAAAAGCTCAAGACTCTTCATTTTATATTTTAGTGATCCAAGATCACATTGAGTCTTTAGGAAAAGCCAATACTATCAAGGAGGGATGAGGTGTTGCTTAATGAGCCTCTTGCTTCATGTGCTTAGTGATATGCTCCAAAACCCTCAACTACTTTCCCATATCCACATATGACCTAAACCCTAAGCCAAACTCGGTCCTACCGATTCTTTCTATCCGGCGCCACCGAGTTTCACTTGTCATAAGCCACTGCCAAACCCTAGCAATTCGGTTCTACCGATAGGGATCTCGATCTCACCGAGATGGGATTGCAAACTCTCTGTTTCCCTTTCGTAACTTTTCGGTCTCACCGAAAGAGCGGATCGGTCCCACCGAGATTGCAATGTACATTCAGTGTTTCCTTGTTGTAACTTTTCGGTCTCAAGGAAAGAGCAAATCGGTCCCACCGAGTTTGCCTGACCAACTCTTTGGTTAGCTTATTACCAAAATCGGTCTCACCGAGTTTGTGTAATCGGTCTCACCGAGATTAGTTATGCCCAAACCATAACCATATCGGTCCTACCGAGTTGAATGTCAGTCCCACCGGAAATCTCTAACGGTCACTAGGTTTACCTTTTCGGTCCGACCGAGTTTGTTGATCCGTTCCCACCGAGATTGGAAAACTATGTGTAACGGTTGGATTTTGTGTGGAGGCTATATATACCCCTCCACCTCCTCTTCATTCGTAGAGAGAGCCATCAGAACACATACACAATTCCAACTCACATGTTCTGAGAGAGAACCACCTACTCATGTGTTGAGACCAAGATATTCCATTCCTACCATATGAATCTTGTTCTCTAGCCTTCCCCAAGTTGCTTTCCACTCAAATCTTCTTTCCACAAAATCCAAATCCTATGAGAGAGAGTTGAGTGTTGGGGAGACTATCATTTGAAGCACAAGAGCAAGGAGTTCATTACCTACACACCATTTGTTACTTCTTGGAGAGTGGTGTCTCCTAGATTGGCTAGGTGTTACTTGGGAGCCTCCGACAAGATTGTGGAGTTGAACCAAGGAGTTTGTAAGGGCAAGGAGATCGCCTACTTTGTGAAGATCTACCGCTAGTGAGGCAAGTCCTTCGTGGGCGATGGCCATGGTGGGATAGACAAGGTTGCTACTTCGTGGACCCTTTGTGGGTGGTTGCTTCTTCGTGGACCCTTCATGGGTGGAGCCCTCCGTGGACTCGCGCAACCGTTACCCTTCGTGGGTGGAGCCCTCCGTGGACTCTCGCAACCGTTACCCTTCATGGGTTGAAGTCTCCATCAACGTGGATGTAGGATAGCAACACCTATCCGAACCACGGGAAAAACATCCGTGCCTCCAATTGCGTTTGAATTCTCCAAACCCTTCCCTTTACATTCTTGCAAGTTGCATGCTTTACTTTCCGCTGCCAATATACTCTTTGCATGCTTGCTTGAATTGTGTGATGATTGCTTGACATGTCCTACAATAGCTAAAATCTGCCAAGAACTAAAATTGGGAAAAGGTTAAGTTTTTATTTGGTCAAGTAGTCTAATCACCCCCCTCTAGACATACTTTTGATCCTACAAGTGGTATCAGAGCTTTGGTCTCTATTTGCTTTGATCTCCATAGCTTTTGGTGGTCATAGCCTTGGTTTCACAACCTAGGAGAGTATGGCGTCTAGCGAGGGAAATTATCACCGTAGAGGTCCTTACTTTGATGGTACTAATTTTGCTAGTTGGAAGCATAAAATGAAAATGCATATCTTGGACATAACCCCGCCGTTTGGGCTATTGTGTGTGTTGGTTTGCAAGGTGACTTCTTTGATGGGAAAGAACCAAACCGTGAAGCTACTGCGGATGAGTTGAAGATGTTGCAATACAATGCTCAAGCTTGTGATATTCTCTTCAACGGATTGTGCCCCGAAGAATTCAACAAAATTAGCCGTCTTGAGAATGCAAAGGAAATTTGGGACACTTTGATTGATATGCACGAAGGTACCGACTCCGTCAAGGAATCCAAGTTGGGTGTGCTTCAAAGTCAACTTGACAAGTTCAAAATGAAGGATGGTGAAGATGTCGCTGAAATGTACTCTAGGCTTGCTCTCATCACAAATGAGATTGCCGGCTTAGGAAGTGAAGAGATGACCGATAGATTCATCATCAAGAAGATTCTAAGAGCCTTGGATGGAAAATATGATACCGTGTGCACATTGATCCAAATGATGCCCAATTACAAAGATCTCAAGCCAACGGAGGTGATTGGAAGAATTGTTTCTCATGAGATGTCACTTAAGGATAAAGAGGAACTTCACAACAAATCAAGTGGTGCCTACAAAGCCTCATGTGAAGCCCCTACATCATCAAGTGAGAAACAAAACTTCAATGAAGAATTGAGCTTAATGGTGAAGAACTTCAACAAGTTCTACAAGAGTAGAAGAAAAGATAGAAGCTTCAAGTCAAGGCCCTACAATGACAAAAGATCTTCTAGTCGAGAGCGAAACTGCTACAGTTGTGGAAGACCCGGACACTATTCCAATGAGTGTACGGCTCCCTACAAGAGAAGAGAAGATTCTCCAAAAAGAAGAAGCAAAGAATCACCACCAAGAGAGAGAAGGAGTAGAGATGATCGTTATGAACGAAGATACTCACGGAGAAGCAAGGATTCGGAAAGGAAGGAAAAATCATCAAGGAGCTACACAAAACGAAGACATCAAGCTCATGTTGGTGAATGGGTATCCGGCTCCGACTCCGACAGCCACTCCGAGAGAAGTTATCACTCCGACTCCGAAGATACTCAAGATGAAGGTGTTGCCGGTCTAACACTTGTGTCAACCAACTCCTATGACATATTTGACTCACCAAATGAAGGAATTGGAAGATGCTTCATGGCCAAAGGTCCTAAGGTAACACACCCTGAGTATGTTGATTTCAATAGTGATGAAGATGACTTGTTAGGTGATGATTTGCTTGTTGACAACTCTAGTGATGAATACTATGATGAAATGTCAATTAATCATGCTAATCAAGATAAAACGAATGACAATGATAAGGAGAAGATTGAGGCTCTAACTAAAGAACTAAACACTCTTAAGTTAGCTCATGAAACTATCTTCGAAGATCATCGAGAACTTTTAAGAGCTCATGAGAAATTACGCTTTGAAAAGCTCAATCTTGAGCAAGAGCATGAGTTCTTAAAAGAAATCAATGATGATCTCCGCAAGAAAAGTTCTTCTTACATTGCCAAGCGTTTACTCTTATCCACTTACATGCCTCAAGTCAAGTCTAGCAACAAGAACAAGAAAGATTCTTCCTCTAGCAGTAACAATGATCATGCTAAATCCAACATTGTTGCTTCTAGTAGTTCTCTTGATTCCACTAATGATTCTCTTAGCCAAGTTACACTTGAGCAAGAAAATAGCTTATTGAAGGGAATTATAGAGAAAGGAGTGTACAAAAGCCTTGCTGGGAGTAAGCAATTCGAGGAAATTGTGCGCAAGCAAGGAATGCACCGGAAGAATCAAGGTGTTGGTTTTGAACGAAAGTTCAATGCCAATGGAGTTGAGTGGGAAGAAGATCAATACCCCAAGACAAAGTTTGTTCCTCAACAAGAGAAGTATGATACTTATTTCAAGGGGACACAAGCTCAAGATGATCTTCCACCACAAGACTACAAGCAAAAAGGCAAGGACAAGCTTCAAGAGGAAATTGATGCATTTGAAGAAGCTCCTAAGACCTTAGTCAAGTGGATTCCCAAGACTACTTCAAGTTCCACTTCATCAAGTACGACTACAACTCCAAGGATTCCCATCAAGATGGTGTGGATCCAAAAGAAGAAGAACTAGAGAGTTCTTGAGGGTGACTCCGCCAACATACTTCACTCTTATCATTTTGGAAAGAACAAGTGCAATCAACTTCCACATCTTGCACTAGTTCAAGGAGTCACAAACCCTCTTGTTGGTAAGACAAGGGATAAGGTAACCTAAAAGTTTTCATGGACATCATCTTGTGTGTGCATCACTCTATGTCTATGGATATCCTTGTCTGTTCCTTGTGGGACTAACCCATGTAGGTATTGAAAGTGCAATTCACTCAAATGGATAGCTCCAAGTGATCTACATCAACATTGAGCATCCACATCTTCAACACCTACATGAAGTCATCATCGACAAAACCCGAGGTTAGTTCATCCCTCTAAGGGGGGATATCACATCTAGGGGGAGCTTTACTCTAAGACTTGAGCTAAAGCAACTCTAAAGATGTGAACACAACAATGCTTTATGTAAAAGTGGTAACCCCACTTGAGCTTAAACGATGAGTATGACCTATGATCAAGTGTTCTCGCTTGACTACTAAGTCAATATACTCATATATAGATGACATTGTCATCGCAAATTGCTTGATAGATGCTAGAATTGGTTGTGCATGCCTTGTCACATATTTCATTTGCCATCTTATTGTGTGAGCATGCTGATTGCATATTTTACTCATTCGAGGACATCCACTTGTTGTTTTGATTGTTTGGTTTTATTTCATTTTGCCAAGTGGATGGACAAGAATGCCTAAGAACCTCCTCTAGCTATCTATGCTTTTCTCATCTCAAACTCTATTCATGCTACATCACAAAATTTGATCAAGTAAGATTCGAACCACTCTGTGTGAGGAGCGCTCGGAGTCCCCGATTCATCATAGACTTAAACTTCCAAAACCTCTTTATGATTCTCGGTCTGACCAATACCCTACTTTCGGTCCTACCGAGATCATTAAGTTGATCTGAATTTTCGATCTCGGTGCAACCGATTTGAACCATTCGGTCACACCGAGTTGCAACAACTGTATACAGTTTTGCATCTCGGTGCCACCGAGTCGTTCCACTCGGTCACACCGACAGGGTCGGGCTATATATAGTCACGGGCAAAAATTTGGAAATTTCTCCGAACCCCTTCACCCGCGCTATAGCTCGCTCTGCCATCGTGGTCTCCGGATCGTCTCCTCGCAGCCAGCCGCCTCCAGTCGCTGGTCTCCATCGCCGTCATCGGAATTCAACCCCGCCGTTGCCGCCGTAGCGAGTCTCCGCCGAACTAGGGTATGGACTCGATCTTTGTGCTATTCCCCAATCCGATTCCTAGCACATTGTGATCATATTGATTCTAGCCACGTTTAATAAACTTCTATCCAGTCAATGAACTCGTAGATTAGGTTTGATTCAAAAATTCTAGGTTTAGGTTTCCGCCGAAACCATCTCGGACCCACCGAGTTGAAAAACTCGGTCCCACCGATTTGGCTTATGCCATTGCACAAGTAAAACTCGGTCTGACCGAGAATTACTTATCGGTGTGACCGATTTTGGAACTTTGTGAAACCCTAGCAGTCTTGGTGCCACCGAATTGTGACTCGGTCTGACCGAGTTCACTAGTTTAGGTTCCAAAACTGCTTCGGTATCACCGAGTTTGAAAATCGGTAGATCCGAGATGATTTCAGTGGGAAACTAAAACTAAGATTTTGAATTATTCTTTTGCAAAAGTCTCTGCATTTTGTGATGCTCATCCACTCTACCTCATCTATAAACTATTCACAGGGTCAGCAGTCAGCTTGTTCATCATGTCAGACCAAAGTGATAGCCAGAACATGTCAGAAGAGCAAGTGCAGATGAGTGAGGGCACTAGTCCCTCAAGTTCTTCAGATGATGGCTGCAGAAGTACTCCTAGCAATCTGCCTAAAGCTGCCACCAGACAGAGGAAGAAGAGAACCTCAGAATCAGAGGATGAGGATTATGTGGCAGAAGAGGAAGCAACTTCAAAGAGAGTAGTGCTTGAGAAGGAACATGGCTCAGCTCAAGGCATGAAGCCAGGGATGAAAATCAAAAGGCCAGCAGGTAGGCAGCCTATGCCAAAGGCCAGAGCTTCAACTGAGAAACCCACTCCCATAGAGCCAGTTGCTGCTGAGGGAAAGAAGAGGAAGGAAAGGGTCAAGAAGACCGTAGCCAAAGTGCTTGGAAAGGCTTCCATCATGGAAGATGAGGATGAAGAAGAAGAGGTTGCTGCACCAGCACCTAAGGCACCCAAGCTGATGGGTGATGCCATAAGATCAGGGCCAACTGCTTCTAAGGCCAAGCCAGCTCCAAAGCCAAAGCCAAAGAGGAATACAAGAAGTATCCCAGCTGCTGAGAAGAACAAGGCCCCAGTGCCTGACATTGCTGAAGAAGAAGAAGGTCAAGTGCTCAGAAAGCTCAAGCCCAAGATCCCAGACCATAGTGATGCTCATCCTGTGGCTGAGGACATGAAGCTCAGGAGAGACTCAGGGCTCAGGAAGTGGAGAGAAGCAGATCCGTATGCTTCAAGGAGAAGAACTGTTGTTGATTACAGGTTTCACACTAAGGAACATCAGGACTTCCATGAGACAGTTTTGTTGGACAAGAATCCAATTGTATGTGATATGAGATGGGTCGACTGGGAATACATCAAGGAAAATGAAGAACACTATCCTGGAGTGCAAGACAGCTTCATAGCTTGTGGAGTAGCAGACTTTGTTGGGCAGAAGCTCACAAAGTGGAATGAAGAGCTGATCATGCAATTCTACTCCATAGCACATTTTTATCCAGATGGCAGGATTGTATGGATGTCAGAAGGAACCATATATCAGTCAACAGTTGCCGAGTGGGCACAGCTCATTAATGCCCCAGAAGAGCAGGAAGATGACTTGGACATATATGCGAAGAAGAAGATGGATCATAACTCAATGTCAAATATGTACAAGGAGATCCCAAATGAAGCACTTGATACGTTCAAGTTTGGCTCAGTACATTATCTTCTGTCAAGATTGCCAACCATCAATTGGATTTTGAGGCACACCTTGTTGCCCAAGTCAGGTGATCACAAGATGATCAGAGGCCATGCGATCAATTTGCTTCATATATTTGATGTGCCTCAGAAGTTCAAGGTCATGAGCCTCATCATAGAAACAATCAAGAGGACTGCAGCAGACCAGAAGAGGAGCTGTGGATATGCCCCTCAAATTCAAGAGCTCATTAACTCCAAGATGGGCACAGGCATATACTTATTGGACAAGGAACATCTGCCCATCCATCCAGATTTTGAAGATAATGAAGTTGTCATGAATGAGAATGAACCATCATCTGCACAAGCACAAGCAAAGAAGGAGAAGGCAAGGAAGGAGAAAGGTGCCAAGATGCCAACTCAAGAGGAGGCATCCGAGTATTTCTTGAAAACCAAACAAGAGCAGATTGGTTACTTGATTGCATCCACACTGAGGATTGAGCAAGGACTGGCCACCCTAACTCAGAACCAGGCAAGCTTAGAGAGGATCATGGAACAAAAGTTCTATGACTTGGATGTCTAAGTAACAGAGATTCAGTCTGTAGTGGAACAACTTCAGGATGACATGCAGGAGAGGAGAGGCAAGACTAGAACTAATGCATTTGCCAGAGTGCCAAGAGCTCAGAGATCACATGCAGTGCCAGTTGCTGACACCAGAGCCACCACTTCTGCACCAGCTACAGCTTCAGTTCCACCAGCTCCAGCATCTACTTCAGCCTCAACTCCAACCACGTCTACAGAAGGCTTCGTCCTTGGAGTGTTCCGGACTCCACCACCACCTGAAGATCAAGCCTGAGAGTCGATCTAGCACTATGCATTTTCTAGGAACTTTTTGGTAACTTGTTGCCAAAGGGGGAGAAAAATGTATAGATCATAGGCTTCGAGAGAGAGAGTGTTTTTTTCTCTTGTTTTATTTGGTGGTTTTTCGAACGTTGTTTGCTTTTGTGTGAGATACTATGTCATTGCTCGTGAGACATTGATGATCATGTGTTTGATCATAAGCTACACTTAATGTTTGCTGAATATTATCATCTTATCTATCTTATGTGATCATTCACTATTCTTGGTGATGAGTGCATGTATTTCATTCTTATCATTTTAAGCGCTCCACCAAGATGTATGTGACATGGAAGAGTAACCCATGACTCTAACTCTTTGTGCATTTGCAGTCCAAAGCAAATTTTAAATATGCACAAATTTAGGGGGAGCTCTTACTTGTCACATACTTATCAAAGCGACGATATATTTCATGCTTATTATCATTTGTCGAAGTTTTGATCTATATGTTGTCATCAATTACCAAAAAGGGGGAGATTGAAAGTGCAACTATCCCTAGGTGGTTTTGGTAATTCATAACAACATATAGCTCATTGAGCTAATGCTATTCCAAGATGACTATTTCAGGAAAGCTCAATGATTGGCATGGCATGGATGTGAAAGTGGAACCCTCAAAATGCTAAGGACAAAGGATTGGCTCAAGCTCAAAAGCTCAAGACTCTTCATTTTATATTTTAGTGATCCAAGATCACATTGAGTCTTTAGGAAAAGCCAATACTATCAAGGAGGGATGAGGTGTTGCTTAATGAGCCTCTTGCTTCATGTGCTTAGTGATATGCTCCAAAACCCTCAACTACTTTCCCATATCCACATATGACCTAAACCCTAAGCCAAACTCGGTCCTACCGATTCTTTCTATCCGGCGCCACCGAGTTTCACTTGTCATTAGCCACTGCCAAACCCTAGCAATTCGGTCCTACCGATAGGGATCTCGGTCTCACCGAGATGGGATTGCAAACTCTCTGTTTCCCTTCCGTAACTTTTCGGTCTCATCGAAAGAGCGAATCGGTCCCACCGAGATTGCAAGGTAAATTCAGTGTTTCCTTTTTGTAACTTTTCGGTCTCACCGAAAGAGCAAATCGGTCCCACCGAGTTTGCCTGACCAACTCTCTGGTTAGCTTTATTACCAAAATCGGTCTCACCGAAGTTCGTGTAATCGGTCTCACCGAGATTACGTTATGCCAAACCCTAACCATATCGGTCCTACCGAGTTGCATGTCAGTCCCACCGAAATCTCTAACGGTCACTAGGTTTACCTTTTCGTCCGACCGAGTTTGTTGATTCGGTCCCACGAGATTGGAAAACTGTGTGTAACGGTTGGATTTTGTGTGGAGGCTATAAATACCCCTCCACCTCCTCTTCATTCGGAGAGAGAGCCATCAGAACACATACACAATTCCACTCATATGTTCTGAGAGAAGAACTACCTACTCATGTGTTGAGACCAAGATATTCCATTCCTACCATATGAATCTTGATCTCTAGCTTTCCCCAAGTTGCTTTCCACTCAAACCTTCTTTCCACCAGATCCAAATCCTATGAGAGAGAGTTCAGTGTTGGGGAGACTATCATTTGAAGCACAAGAGCAAGGAGTTTCATTACCTACACACCATTTGTTACTTCTTGGAGAGTGGTGTCTCCTAGATTGGCTAGGTGTTACTTGGGAGCCTCCGACAAGATTGTGGAGTTGAACCAAGGAGTTTGTAAGGGCAAGGAGATCGCCTACTTTGTGAAGATCTACCGCTAGTGAGGCAAGTCCTTCGGGGCGATGGCCATGGTGGGATAGACAAGGTTGCTACTTCGTGGACCCTTTGTGGGTGGTTGCTTCTTCGTGGACCCTTCATGGGTGGAGCCCTCCGTGGACTCGCGCAACCGTTACCCTTCGTGGGTGGAGCCCTCCGTGGACTCTCGCAACCGTTACCCTTCGTGGGTTGAAGTCTCCATCAACGTGGATGTAGGATAGCAACACCTATCCGAACCACGGGAAAAACATCCGTGTCTCCAATTGCGTTTGAATTCTCAAAACCCTTCCCTTTACATTCTTGCAAGTTGCATGCTTTACTTTCCGCTGCCAATATACTCTTTGCATGCTTGCTTGAATTGTGTGATGATTGCTTGAATTGTCCTACAATACCTAAAATCTGCCAAGAACTAAAATTGGGAAAAGGTTATGTTTTTATTTGGTCAAGAAGTCTAATCACCCCCCCTCTAGACATACTTTCGATCCTACACCGGGCCTCCCGCTCCACACCTTCGTCGGGGGGTTGATGTTCTTGTATGAACAAGATTTTCATGATCTAGCCCCGAACTCCTCTCTGCACATCTCGGCCTTCATCGTCATCTGCGGGGCCTCTCTGCGGGTCCAGCCACACTTTGGCTTGTGTCTAAAGATCTTTAATGTCAAGCCGAAGATAGTCGATGGCCAACATTCAGAATGTGGAGGGCCTATGACGAGCAAGCTCGCCCGCATCAAGTGGCCAGAGGCTACCTTCATAGAGACCATCAAGGTTTGGCAAAAAGAGTGGTTCTATATCACCAAGCCACGGGGAGCGGGCTGGGCGGCGGCTCCCCAATTCAGATCTGAACCCCCCATGAGACTAGCCTCGTGGACCAAGAAGGGCCTTAACTGGGGGTCACCCAAGGAGGTGGAGTTGCTACAGAAGCGCGTCTTCAGCATGATAAAGGCGGGCGCCAAGCTAACCAATGTGGTTCAGGTGATGCTCTGTCACCGCCTCCTACCCTGCCAACAATGGGCCGCCCCAATGTGGTCCTATAAGCTCGAGGACCCAGCCATCGTGCTACATTTCAACGGCACCACCCACGACAAGTTTTGGAAGGTGCTATTCAAGCCCCAGGAGGAGTGGCCGGCCAAGGAGGAAGACATTGGCCTCGACGCTGTGCACCCTCCTAGGGAGGTAATGAAGTTTTATTCTTTTACGTTTGGGTATTTGTCTTTTAACAAGGTATCTAACACTTACTTCCCCACCATCACAGGACTTTCTTGAGAAAGCCGCACGGATCCATAGTTCGGCCCCGCTACCCAAAGACCCCAGGCCAGCTCCGCTGGAGGAAATGTTGACTGTGGCCCCGTACAAGGCGCCTGAGAAGAAAGAGAAGAAGAAGATCGAGACGAGGGAGGACCGAGAAGGCCTCCACCCAAGGGGACCACTGGACACTAAGTCTGGGGATACCCATGCACCCTTTGCTCAAGAGGGGGAGCTGGAAGAGGACGGGGAGGAGAGTGACTCCTCCCGAACAAGGAAGAGGGTTGTGTTCGTGATGGAGAAGAGGGTCTGCCCCCTCCTGCCCCGAAGAAGCAGCACAGGGCCAAACTGGTCCTGTCCGATGACAGCTCGAACTCCGCCAAGGAGTCCGAAGCTTCAGAAGAGGTTCCTCAAAGGAACCCTAGGGTTAAGCACCTGCCCAAAGGTACAAATCCGAAAACTCCCCGGGCATTTTGCCTTAAGGCTGATTACTAATCATATGTATGTTTTTCTTACTACAGCTCGCTGCTTGATCTCCCCACTGACCAGGTCTCAGAGAGAACTCTCCGCCAGCCAATCTTGCGGAGAGTTGGACCGCATCATACTCCATGCCCCCTCCAGTCATAGGGGCTACTAGAGAGGTGTTGTCCCAAAAGACCCCTCCCGGCCCGGACATAGGGACGATGGTAACAACATCATGGCCGAGGCTAACACCTCGGTCACCGAAGACCAGGAGGGGAGATCCCTCCTAATGAACAAAGAGGGAGCTCGGTTAATCCGAGCCCTCCCCGAAGAAAGTTTCGGAGACCCCGAGGCCTCCAGAGTCATCCATCCCGCCCTCCGTCGAAGGAGGAGCCCGGGCCCTATTGCCAGCGCAGAACACCGGAGATCGGGTTGCGGTTGGGTGGCCGGACATGATGGAGGCGGTCTTGAAAAGCTCCGCCATCATCGTGGAACACCACGACGTGATGGGCGTGGTTTTACAAAGTATTTCGGTCCGTTAGTAGCGGACTGAAGGAAGCTTTTGGTGGTATCCTGACGGGCTTAGAGGTAAGCCATGTAATATTCTTTTCATAAAGTGAATTTTTAAGCAAGGTCATGCAATCCTCGTGTATATATAGCAGCCCCAAGCCCTAGATGAGTTTGAAAAAAAATCAAACGGGGATTGAATAGTCGACGAATGCTTGTGATAGTCAAAGTTTAAGTATAGCCCCCGGACTCCGTCGGGATCGAAAAAACCTGGTGGAGGATCGAAAATTATTGAATCGGGGTTCTAAATGATATAAGTTGATTTGTAGGCCTCGTCTTCGGCGGCAGCTGCCAATGTCGCGGAGCTGGCTGAAATAGTAGAAAGCTCAAGAGCTCGAACGAGGAACTCGACCTTGTCAACAAGCGGTTCGACGAACCGCAAGGTTAGTCCGATTTTAGACTTAATAGCTCGGATTTCCTTAGCAGGAAGGTATTCGGGGTTATCCCTAAGCAAGGATTGCTGGATTATGACTGCAGATGTCGTCGCAAAGGTCGAGAACCTCAAGGATGAACTGAAGAAGGCCAAGGAGGAGGCTGCCGAACAGAAGGCGACGGCCGAGCGAGCGGCCGTCAAGTTGTCGACGGTGAAGACCGTCAGCGACAAGCACGAGGCCAGAGTGGGTGATGTACAGCAGGAGCACAAGGATGCTTTCACTAAATATGAGGACCTTGAGAAAAAAAATAAGGGTCAAGCCACCGAGCTATCCAAGATAAAGTAGGAGATCCAGGAGGCGAGGATGGTAACACGAGGCGCCCGAGAAGAGCTCCGCCAAGTGAAGCTAATTGCAGATGGTAAGTCTCGCTTACTACAAAGTGTCTTTGGCGGTCATAGGTTCGCTTTTCTCACACGAGTGTGGCATTCCTCAGGTGCATTTCCGAATCTTCCGAGGAGTGCGGCGGATGTGGCCAAGCACTTTGCGTCTCGGGAGGGTGATGCCGAGCATAGGCTGTTCTCGGCACAGTTTCAAGCACCCAAGAACCCTCCCCTCCCGAGTTATCAAATGAAGCAGCTGATGGAGTTCCACCAGATGGTAGAGCTGGCCATGAAGGACCTTTGTGTCTAGTTATGGTGTGCGGTGCCGATACTAAGCAACTACTTTGGCCTGGTGTAGAAGTTGTGCAACGCCGTGTCCCAGATTGACGCGCTGAAGCATTTTGTCTGCATTGAGGGAGCTCGGATGGCTTTTGTGTGGACCATGGTGCACTGGCCAAAGATTAAGCTAGTCGATATGGCCACCAGACCCCCGCCCCCCTGGGAAGGTGTAGAGGCGCCCCGAGCAGTATTTCCCCATCGTAATGGATGGTTCTCGGGCAATAGAGGACCAATGTTCGAAATATATAATTCATGAATGAATGTAATATCATGTATCAAATAACGGTTAAACCGTTAAATTTATAGTTGCGCTTGCTATGTATGGTTTATCATACTTTGTTTGATTTTATTTATTTTGACTCATGTGCGACCGTTTTATCCCGAAAGGTACCAGTCATCGTCTTCAACCCCCATGTAGATGCTACAAGGGGTGTTTCGACCTCTACACTATGACCCTTAGCCAACGTCTCAGTGCCCAAAGGAGGTAGTGTGTGAGAGAAATAAGGTAATCAGACTATGCGGTCTTAGTGCTTTCACTTAGCCATTGGAGCCTGACTGCGGGGGCTAGTAACTAGCCCCCGGTGTTTTGTGACATTCTGGTAAGCCGAGGTATATACCTTCATCACATGGTTTGTGTGAAGACAAACCTTTCGTATGACACGGTGTAATCTCCAGGGATTTATAGTTTAACACTTGTCATCAGATCGCCGACCAGTTCTCATCTATTATGCCAGTCGGTTCTCGGCTTTCTCCACCAAGGAACTTAAATAGGCGAGCTGAAAGTACAATCGCAATGGTTCTCCCTTTTCCCTCCTAGCCGAACATGCGGAACGTAAGAGGGTAAACACAGGAACCGGGCAACCCAACTATTGACCCAAGACATAATGTGAAACTAATTCATATAATGCAATATCCGAGATGCCGAACACTTAGTAGAAAAGATAGCGTCAGACTGATGCTTGGGGCGAGTTGTATAATCGAGCCCCCAGTTTATTAGCCTATCACATCTAAAGAAAATGCGTACCGAACTAGTTTGTTTCCGCACCAAAGATTGGAAAAGTTATGTGACATGAATGACTGCAAGAGGACCATAAATATGGTCTTTATTCCGATGAACTCGTGACGTCTAATCGTACAATTCGAACAATCGAAGC
Organism: Triticum urartu; assembly: GCF_003073215.2. Lineage (NCBI taxonomy): Eukaryota > Viridiplantae > Streptophyta > Magnoliopsida > Poales > Poaceae > Triticum > Triticum urartu. Next base: position 216,505,643 of record NC_053026.1, read on the forward strand.
AACTTTTACAGATACTTCACAAAAAAGATAGTTTTTACAGAGAAAAGGTTTACACATGGCCTTAATGCATGGTTTGACGTCCCTACTATGCCCTGCTGCATGTCTGCACCTTTGCTCTTGAAGGGGGGGGAGAACTCCTTGAAGGGGAAGATAATCGGCCGATGGGCCCTTGGGAGAGGGTCTTGAGAAGTCGCCGTACTATACTAACTTGACGCCAGGTAGGTCCTAGATGGTACCTACTACTGTCCGATGACGTGTTTGACCATAGCTCGGTTGAACCGAACACTTGGCTGTTGGCTGGTTGGTCCCCACAGCTACCCATTGTATTTTAAGCGTGAAGTTGTGCATACAAGGCACGTACAGCGCGACTGGGGTGGGCGTGTTGCGGGGTTTGTATCCCTATTTACATTGAGCATAGGGAGACTCCTCGAACTGAGAGATGGCTCAGGGCCGTTTTCTTGACTCCCGTGCTTTTACGGTGGGCTGGTACTTCGGCCCCTCGATGCTGGTTTGGACTTCAGCTGCGAGAGCTGCCGTGTGCTCCTCAGTCCGGAGTGAGTGCTCCTTGTTGCCATTGACTGTGATGATGCCCTTGGGTAAGGGCATCTTGAGCTTCAAGTATGCGTAATTGGGGATGGTGTTGAAATGAGCAAACGATGTCCGGCCCGGGAGTGTGTGATAGTCGCTATGGAAATGTACAATGTCGAAGATCAAGTCTTCGCTGCGGAAGTTTTCTGGCGAGCCGAACAGTACTTCCAATGTTAGAGTGCCCGAGCGGGCATCGACGCCTGGGATTACTCCGTTAAAGGTGGTGTTACTGGGTTTGATCCTTAATGGATCGATACCCATTTTCCTCATGGTATCTGAATAAATTAGAATGAGGCTGCTGCCTCCGTCCATAAGGACTCTAGTGAGGTTGTACCCGTCGATGATGGGGTCAAGACCCATGGCCGCCGATCCACCATGAGGGATACTGATGCAGAGCATCCTATGATCATCCCCATGTACACTACAACGAGACCTCGACCTCAAGCATACACCATTGGACACAAGGTGAACTCGTTCCTAAGTCCTTCCCCTTTCCATTTATGTGAGACATGGTTGCTACCTAATGCAAAGACAATACATGTGCTTAGGAATCAAGGACAAAAGGAGGAAGAACGGCCAGCGTCAAGACTTGTGCAGAGTTCTTGCCAAGTCCGGAACCTCCAGTCCTCGACACTTCAAGCGATGCTCGGACACGCCAACTCTCTGTCAAGCCCGGACCCTTCCCGGAACCACCGGTGCCCGGAACTTCCGACCCTGCTACAACGATGATTTCCCGGACCGTGCCAACTCTCTAGATAGACCGGACCATGACCGGAACCTCCGACGCCCGGATCTTCCGGCCGTCCTCGGAACTTCCGGCCCTGCCTGCGCGCAGACACTCGGGCCAAGGCCCATGTACCTATTTCGCCCCTCACTTACCCCTTCATGGCCCTAGACTATATATACTCCTCCAACTCCACCATCTTAGGGTTAGCAAAGTAGTAGCTCATTTGAGATAGATCATTGCTCTCCACTTGACCCCTTCTCCATCCGGGTCCACGATCTCTATGGAGAAGATCCCCCAATTGGATTCAAGACCAATCATGGGAAGACCCCTCGAGACCTTCTCACGGAGAACAAGTTGCTACTTGTATCGTCCTTTGTTGATCGTGGATCGTGTATCTCTTTGTGTTTTGAGGATCTAGCACATGCGTAATCGAATCTTGTTGGTTTGAGTGTTTCCTCTCGTGTTTCCCCTCGTGTTCTGCGTGTTCTTCACGGCCGCTCCAATCACGAAAGATTGGGCAACTAGAGTTCTACCCTACATCATCTTGGCATCACGAGCCACGTTCATCACGAATTTGGAGTCTCCCCCACCGTTTTCTAGATTTGTGTTGCTTGATATCGTCCTAAATTCTAAAATCACCACCAAAAATAGCGCCCAATTTTTTCGATTTGTTGGTTTGGATGATGTTTTGTTGATTTTGATCCATGGATTCGTTGTGTTTCAAATGGATCTAGCCTTCCCCTCCCATTTCCACCCACAAAATCTTCTCAATTTTGCCCCGAGAAATCGAGTTTTTCTGCCTCGGTTCTCAGATATGGAATTAGGTTTCATCCCGGAGGAAATTCCACGACCCTCGGAACTTCCAGACTGCGCCGGAACTTCCGTCCTTACCCCGGACCTTTCGGGCTAACCAGAAAGTTTACCCAAAATCCCCCGGCTTCTCCGGCACTTTTTCCGCGACCCCCAGAACTTCCGGAGCCCGGAACTTCCGGCGCCGACCCTGTAAATTCCGGCCTAACCAGCAACATTATACAAAATTCCAGCATCAGCCTCTTTCACCGTTTTCATCACAACTTTTCGCTCTGAACTCCGATTTGAGTGTTATTTGGCTCGTTTTGAAGATATCAATGTGCCCGAGGTCCTCAAATTAGTTTCACCACCATTGGACTCAATCAAAATTTTGGAACTTTGGCATCTTTGCCTAGGCCTTCAACCATAACATCCGCATTGCCACCACCTACTTCCGCAACCTAACCCATTTTGTTCCCAATAGCATTTGAGGTTGTTTGAGTTGTGATTTGAGTCTCCTAAGGTGTTTCGGCTACTTAGGTATGGCTACTTCTTCACCAACCTCCACCATGAGTACCACATGACCTTGCCCACCATACACTTCCGCAACCTCATCTTAACCCAATTTTGTTTGAGCTCGTCTGAGTTGTCGTTTGTGTCTCCTAAGGTGTTTCGACTACTTAGGGACGGTGACTTCAACTCTGACACCGTGTATAGTCCACCAACATAACCTCCACTTCTGCATTGCATACTCCAAAACCCATCTTTGCACTTCCGCAATGTCATTGAGCTTCTGCAACCGCCACCCCATTCCGCTACCACCATTTGACATTTTCCTTTGAGATTTTGAGTTCGAGGTTTTTCCGTTTCCTAAGGTGCTTCGGCTAATTAGGGACGAGTCTACATCATGTTGGTATCTACATCAAGAACACCGCCACTCATCATCGCCACGGATAGTAACCTCCATACCATCTTGCTCACGGTATCCCGTCATTGTACATTCTTGCCATTGCATTGATAACCCCTAGCCCATTTTGCATCACTTGCCTATCGAGACTAGTCATTGAGTATTGCCGGCAACGTTACTTATGCACATTAGTGATCATCGATCTACACCTTCCATTGCATACATGCCATATCATATTGGTATCGTCTTGGTATCATCATATCATCTCTTGTGTCACAAGATTGTTCCCGCATATACACAATTACTATCTTGGTTTTGAGCATTTTGTAATAGTGGCCATAGAAAAAAAAGAGAATAAGCTTTTAAGCAAAAGAAAAAGAGAAACAAAGAGCTTGTAAGCAATAGCCATAGCATCATACCATATTTCATATAGGATTATCATATCCGATCATCTTGAGAGAAAGACTGGGAACCATACATATCATACTTGGGATAGAAATCATTGTCTTTTTGTCTCTTATAGGTTGTGCACAAGTGTCATATCCGCCTTTTGAGCAATCAAGCTAGCATCTCTCTAGCGTTGTGCAACAAGAGCATTTTCCTTGGATTCCACATTTTGAGCTCATTCCTTGGTTGCATGACCCCACTTATCCATCTGTGTGTGTGTGTGTGTTTCTGTGTGCCATTCATTGCTATTGGTCTACCTGTTTCGCTTGCAAATTTGTGAATATATTTCAACATTATTGACTTCTGCTAACATTTTGCATCAAATTTCTATGCCAGTATCCTCACCAAGCTACTCCATAAGCCTTAATTGTGTAGGTGTCAAAATTGACAAGATCCGGTACCAATTGTGCTATTTCCCTGATACATTATTGAGTGGACATTGATCCATTTTCAACATTGGATAAGGTAAATTTGGTCTAGTTATTCTCTTTCTCACACTCACATTTGCTCGAGTCTTGTGATAGATAGGCTAGGCATTTCATCTTCGGTATTTGACGACAACGATGGCGCGAACAACTACATCACCAAAACATCAATCTTCAGTCTACAACGACAAATGCAAGGAGAACAATAAAGATTGAGAGAGCGCATCGACAACCTCGCCATCGACACACAACACTCCGAAGCACATACAAGAGACTAATTCGAGAACAAGTTTTCCGCATAAAAGGAGGAGGAAGATGCAAGGATGGAGGAGATTTGGGCCTTATTGCTCAATTGTTCTTCCACTTCATCATCTTCAAGGCGGAGGCAAGCAAATCGGTCATCTTCGGAACACCCACGCGATGCAAGCGCAATTCATCCACGTCCACATCTCCATGGTGACCACCATCACATTCGTGATCCACATCGTCATGAAAGGCAAGTCACCTCCAAGCAACATGTGCACGACGACAGCAAAGGACATCTACTACGAGCTCAAGCACGACAACGACATCATGAACATGAAGATGCTCCACACGCGTAAACCTACAAGTCCCAACAAGCTCTACATCAAGTTATGGCCAAACTTCATGAGCTCAAGAGAAGACCGCGAGACAAGCACCACCAAGAGGAAGCTACGGCTACCACCACCACTTCGGCATCTTCGCCAAGTGTTATCAAGGCATCTTCGCCTTCGGACGTACGACATCTTCGCCTACTTCCCATGAATACGCCTACATCGACATCATCAAGTCCAAGGCGACACCCTACAAGCGAGGGTGACACTTCCATCTTCGGAATCCCCTCAAGGAAGATGGCTGAGCATGAGAAATTCCCTTCGGTCATGGAGATGAGCTACGAGGTGCCACATCATATGGGCCTCCTACAACAAGACGGCAACAAGACAGTCGAGCAAGGGCCATCCCCTTCGACCAAGGCGACGAACATGAACCTCTTCAACAACATCAAGACGGCGCCCATATTGGACTCATACTCCAAGTCAAGCTGTGGGACCGCACATGAGACATTATCTTTGGTCTCGGAGGAGAGTGATGTTTTGCCACATCCTACGGTATTCATATTTGGAGGCATTATGGATGAGGAGGTTGAGCATGGGACCATCCCTTCAACCAAGGCGGCGCTAGGAGTTGAGCATGGAGACATTTTCACCTACATCTCTCCGACATCAACATATGACGAGATGCCCCAATTCCCATGTGAGGAGAGCCACCACCACATGAGTGACATGAGTGACTCCACCATATGTGACATTGAGAGCATGCCACACATCCCATGTGAGGTTGAGAGCCATTTGAGTGACTCCACCAACCATACGAGTGAGAGCATCCAAGAGGGAATGAGTGAGCCACAGCACTTCATGAGTGATGTAGTTGATAGGGCATGTGAGGCCACTATGATTTCTAACGACTTAACCTCTACTCCGAGTGTGTTTTCTTCTTTGTTGCTAGGTCTCATACATGACGACATGCCTACCCTCGACGAGTCCATCCCTCCAATGGGAAAATTGAGGGCCATGGTTGAAGAAGATGCACCCCCACATGGTACCATCAAGATGCAACCTCACCTACAACACATGGCCGGAGCTCTAAAGGTAATATAGCTGATGGACCTTCACTTGTCCCACTAGTAGACTATCTCATCAATGATTGCTTGCATGATGTTGATTCACCTATTCCCATGCTTCATGCTAGTGCAACCTCCTCATATCATGACTTACCAATTTATGATGAATATGATGATGAGCATGTTGAAGTGCCCAGTTGTGATGCTATGCTACAGAGGATATCATGTGAAAATTATATTCTCACGTCAGGTTTGACAATCCTTTGAAATTTTCATGTGCTATGAATGAGATCCCCCATGTTGCATCATTACAATCTCAACATAGTAACTATGCATGCCCCATTAAAATAAATCCAATTTGCACTTATGGCATAGATGACGAGATGATGGTCATTGGCTTTTGTTTTTCATGTGACGATATTGCCATGCTTCCTTTACATGATTTCCGCAATTCATCTAATATACCATTCCATGATCACATTGTTCCAAATATTCTTTGTTTTTTATGTTTTCAATATTCTCCATGTGATGTTTCCACTAATGCTCATGAGGAGACCCCCATAGTTTCCTCATACATATTAGGAGATTTTGATGCATTCCATATTTGCATGATTCCCATAATTGTGTGCATACTATGCATTCCATGAATAACACTGCTCTACACATATCTCATGATGCATTACAATTTCATTCTCCATTATGCTACACATAACAACAAACCTCTGATGATAGATGACATGTTTCTCTATCATGCATCTCATTTATTTGAGCATTGGATGTATGCATCATAATGGATGATGTGTACATATACCACACACACACAATTTTCCTTTCCCTTTGGCTTTGTTTTGTGTGGGTACTTACGAACACTCTCAACCTGACAATCCCATGAGTTGACGAAATGAGCTCTTGAGAGCAACAATGCTTTGTAATAGAGGCAAAGGTGTCCCAATGTTTCGATGATATGGTGGCTATCATTTTCTGTGGGAGTCGACCTTAATGATCGGACTACGAACGTGCGAGATGTCACGCCTTAGCAACCGCTAAACCAACTTCTGAGGGGTTATTGACCACACCGGAGCATGATCAACCTGACCACAAGGGTTTGTTTCCTGCGAGCAAACAAAGAACAAGCAAAAAACTGATATTGCAATCTGGATATTGCGAATATAAGATGAAAGCTTTATTGATCAAGGTGGGGTTCTCTGACGTCTTGGTCTGGTCGTTGAACACAAACGAAGTACGCGAAGTTGCAGCTATGGCGAACTTTTAATCTAAACAAAACCCAAAGTCTAAACGATGCCCTAAGGGCTGCATATATGGAGGGGAGAGGGGGGAATTTCGTGGCCCTTGGAGGAGGGGTCAGAAACCAACCCTAACTCTTGTTTCCCCACACATACAGACTCTCAAAACAACCTATAATCAAGTATTTTGATATTACATGGCCCTGGCCTAAAAATAAGGTGACGCGGCACCTAGGATAGCCTCTAGATGAAATTTATGAAGTGGCATCTTGTATATTTCGTCCAAGGCTTCATTATGGTGGCTTCAAAGTCCTGTAATCATCACATGTAACTCCGTTCTTGTTCCCCTTGCACACGCCATCATCTCCATGCTTGAACTTGCTCCAAGGTTCATCTTCCTTGTCTAAGCTAGGCCCTTCATTTGTAAGCAAAACAAATGTATCCAATTTAGGCAGCATCATATTCTTATGAACATTAGAGTCATTACCAAGAAACGAAAGTACCTGGTAATTTAATTGGCATTCACGAGCTCTAGTATTTAGTCCAGTATGTATAGCAGCAGGGGTTGTGGGTGTAACAATAGTATTGATGTCCTCATCATCCTCCCCTTCTTGAAATGAAGTCGTCCTCGACGGAAGCTCATCTTCCTCACCAAAATAAGGCTTCAAATCTGCAATGTTAAAAGTAGGACTAACTCCAAAATCTGCAGGCAGCTAAAGTTTATATGCATTATCATTTAGTTTCTCTAACACCTTAAAAGGACCATCAGCATGTGGCATTAGCTTTGATTTGCGCAAATTAGGAAATCTATCCTTACGCAAATGTAAGGAAACAAGATCTCTAGGTGCAGACACAACATGTTTTCTACCCTTTTCTCAGCCAACTTTATATTTTGCATTCATACACTCAATGTTTTCCTTAGTTAATTCATGCATTTTCAAAATCAATTTAGCACGTGCTTTAGCATCAAAATTAACCTTCTCCAAAGATTGAAGAGACAACAAATCAATAGGTGCACGAGGTAGGAAACTGTACACAATTTCAAAAGGGCACATCTTAGTAGTAGAATGCAATGAACGATTATAAGCAAATTCAATATGAGGCAAGAATTCTTCCCACATTTTCTTATTATTCTTCAAAACATCCCTAAGCATAGTAGACAATGTTCTATTGACTACTTCTGTTTGTCCATCGGTTTGGGGTGACAAGTAGTACTAAAAAGCAGTCTAGTCCCCAACTTAGCCCATAAACATCTCCAAAAGTAGCTCAGAAATTTAGTATCACGATATGAAACAATAGTATTTGGCACACCATGCAAGCGAATAATTTCACGAAAGAACAAATCAGCAACATTAACAGCATCATCGCTTTTATGGCATGGTATAAAGTGTGCCATTTTCAAGAATCTATCCACGACAACAAATATGCTATCCCTCCCCTTATTTCTTATAGGTAAACGTAAAACAAAGTCCATAGATATATCCTCCCAAGGAACACTAGGTACATGCAAAGGCATATATAAACCATAAGGATTGAGTCATGACTTAGCTTTTTGACATGTAGTGCAGTGAGCAACAAAACGCTCAACACCCTGTCTCATCTTTGGCTAAAAGAAATGTGTAGCAAGTATGTCCTCCGTCTTATTCACGGCAAAGTGTCCCATTAATCGGCCTCCATGCGCCTCCTGCAACAACAAAAGACGAGAGCTAGCTGGAATGCATAGCCTGTTAGCACGGAACAGAAATCCATCATTAACGACAAACTTTTTCCACGTTCTTCCTTCTTTACAATTCTATTACATCTTTAAAATCAGCATCATGCACATATTGATCTTTGATGTTCTCCAAACCAAATATTTTGAAGTCAAGTTGTGAAAGCATAGTATAACGATGAGACAATGCATCAGCAATAACATTTTCTTTACCCTTCTTGTGTTTAATGACATAAGGGAAAGTCTCAATGAATTCAACCCATTTAGCATGTCTACGATTCAGTTTAGCTTAACTTTTAATATGTTTCAACGATTCATGATCTGAATGTATAACAAATTCTTTGGGCCATAAATAATGTTGCCATGTTTCTAAAGTCCGAACAAGAGCATATAATTCTTTATCATAAGTAGAATAATTCAGACTAGGCCCAATCAATTTTTCAGAAAAGTATGCAATAGGTTTGCCATCTTGTAATAACACACCTCCTAATCCGATTTCACTAGCATCACATTCAAGCTCAAAATTCTTATTAAAATCAGGGAGTTGGAGTAAAGGACCATGTGTCAACTTATCTTTCAATACCATGAAGGCTTCTTCCTGTGCGGTACCCCAAACAAAAAGCACATCCTTCTTTGTAAGCTCATTGAGAGGTACAGCAATGGTGCTAAAATCTCTCACAAAACGCCTATAGAAACCAGCAAGTCCAAGAAAACTCCTCACTTGTGTGATCGTTTTGGGCTGCGGCCAACTCTGAATAGCTTCAATCTTGGCTTTATCAACTTCAATTCCCTATGGAGTAACAACATAGCCAAGAAAAGATACTCCTTCGGTGCAAAAGGTGCACTTCCCAAGGTTACCAAACAAACATGCATCACGTAGAGCAATAAAAACAGCACGTAAATGTTCCAAATGTTCTTGCAAAGATTTGCTATAAATCAATATATCATCAAAATAGGCTACCACAAATCATCCAATGAAAGCACGTAAAACTTCGTTCATTAGTCTCATGAAAGTACTAGGTGCATTAGATAACCCAAAAGGCATGACTAACCACTCATATAAACCAAACTTAGTTTTAAATGTTGTTTTCCATTCACCTCCCAATTTCATACGAATTTGATGGTATCCACTACGCAAATCAACTTTGGAAAATATTGTAGAGCCACTCAATTCATCAAGCATATCATCCAGCCTAGGAATAGGATGATGATAACGAATAGTAATATTATTAATGCCTCTACAATGAACACAAATACGCGACGAACCATCCTTTTTAGGCACTAGTATAATAGGAACATCACAGGGACTAAGAGATTCGCGTATATAACCTTTGTCGACCAGCTCATGTACTTGACGCATAATCTCCTTCGTCTCCTCTGGATTGGTACAGTATAGTGCACGGTTGGGTAGCGATTCACCGGGAATTAAGTCAATTTGATGCTCAATCCCTCGAATAGGTGGTAATCCCGGTGGCACGCCTTGTGGGAAGAAGTCAGCGAACTCCTGCAAAATGTTAGTGACAGCAGGGGGCAAAGAGGACGGCACGTCCTCGAATGAAAATAATGCCTCTTTGCACACAAAAGCATATCAAACAGATTTGCTAAAATCTAGCTGATCCATATCAAATTTGGTGGCAAGTAAACATGCACTTTTCAATTTAATTTCAGAAACAACACTAGATGCTTTATTATTAGGCTTCATTTGTTGCTCAAATTCTTTTGCCGCAATCTGATTTTCACTCTTATTTTTCTCCTGTTTTACTTTATTAGCTCTATTAATATCATCTTTCAAAATGGAATCAGGAGTCATTGGAAGCAAAGTAATATTTTTGTCCTTATGAACAAGAGTATACTGGTTGTTTCTACCATGGTGTACATAATTTTTATCAAATTGCCATGGTCTACCAAGTAATAAGGAACATGCTTGCATAGGTACCACATCATAATCAACATAATCATCATATGTAGAGATACTAAAATGCACACGAACAGTACGTGTTACCTTAACCTTGCCGCTGTTGTTAAACCATTGGATGTAGTAAGGATGTGGATGCGGTCTTGTGGTGAGAGATAGCTTCTCCGCCATCTCCATGCTAGCCAAGTTGTTGCAGCTGCCTCCATCTATGATGACGCGAACAGAACGTTCCTTCACACTCCCTTTGTATGGAACGAATTATGCCTCTGATTTTGCTCAGCTTGTGTAACCTGCCCACTCAAAACATGTTGAGCAACTAAACATTCATACCTATCAGCATCTTCAACAGCTATGTATTGCGTCTCATGATCAGAATCATCTCCACCGTGTTCTTCACTTGTAGTAAGAGCCAAAGTCTCCTCATCATAGTCACTAGCGGACTCATACCCACCATCCTCTGTAACAATCATCACACGCTTAGCTGGCCATTGTCTCGCATAATGACCTCCACCCTTGCAACGACGACAAATAATATCATGTGTTTGCCCTGTTGATGCCATGGATGAAGAAGAGCTGTATGCAGGCCCAGAAGGTGTGCTCCTGGTAGATAGTGGTGATGGTGCCTGCTTTCTTGTATCATGGTTGGTGGTGGCAGCTGACGGACGCGCCGGTGCAGCCGAACATGTGGAAGTAGAGGATGAACGCGGTGTCCATGATGAAGCTCGATCTGCAGAAAAGTTAGTTCGCACCAATGCCTGTCGATCCTGCACTTCACGTTCAGCTTTGCAAGCAAGATGGAATAAACGAGTGATATTATTATATTCCTTATAAACTACAATGGTCCGGATCTCTTTATTTAATCCACCCATAAAACATGCAAGCATAGCTTCATTATCCTCAACAATACCACATCTAATCATACCAGTTTGTAATTCATGACAATATTCTTCCACATAATTTTTCCTTGTCTCAAACGCTGCAATTTTTGAAGCAATTCACTTTGATAATATGGTGGAACCTAGCGAGTACGCATAGCAGTTTTCAAAGCATCCCAATTAGCTGTAATAGGGTATAATCTACAATGTTCAGACCACCAAACACATGCAAAACTAGTGAAAGCAAAAACAACAGCAGGAACACCTCACCTTGGGATATTGTAAATATGTAAAACGTTGTTCAATTTCTAACTCCCAAGTATATATCAGGAACGTATCTACCCTCAAATGGCAGAATATTCAATTTTAGTTTAGGGAGATGGTCATGATCTCATACCTGAGGGGGAGCCCTACCATTGCCATTATTTGCATGTGGACAACCTGGTGGTGGTGGTGCTGGTGGTTGCACGTAGTTCTGATTTTGATCAACCTCATCCTCGTAATCTCCTGCATAATGATCCTCCTCTGCATCAGCAGTAGGAGCCACAGAAGTATCAACAACAGCACCAACAGTTTGGCCAGGCTCAAGAGGGACATGACTCGCTCGGCGGAGGGTGTTGTTGTTGTTGTTGTTGTTGCAGAGGTGCGGCAGGTGCGGCCGGTGGTGGTTCAGGAAGACGCGCAAGCAGTTCATTAAATTTGTTATCGAGCTTTGTTTCGAACCTCTTCTCAAAGCCAGTTATCTTATCCATGGCCTCTTCAAAATTGTTTAGGACATCTTGCAACTTTTCAGTCATCATTTGCTGAAATTTATCATGCAACTCCTTATTCGTCATGTTCTTCCAGTCAGTCTCATCGACTTGTGATCCTGCCATGGTTAGCAGCAATAGGAACACAGAAGAATGTGATCCTACAAACTACTAGAAAATGGTGGTGGTGTGGTGTCACAAATCCGTCAAGCAAATCTCAAATTCTTACCAGTTCTTACCCAGTAGCAGGTGGTGATCGGCAACCGTTGTGGTCAAAACTCTCAAAGCTTGGATAGAGCGATTACCAGCGAGAGTCAAACGTACGACGTAGATATATGTGAAGCTGGGAAGGCTTATAATATGGTAGCAAAAAAGGTCAGCAATAATCAATTCAGAGATGCAAATTTGAAGAAATCCTCAACGATGGTACTGTGCTGGTCCTAGGCTAAACCGTACTAGAGACGCGAGCCTAGAACACTAACAAAAATCACGGCGCTGTACATAAACAAGGGAGGAGCACACTCTGAATTTTTTTCTTTCTTTCACTTTGTTTTTCACTTTTTTCCTTTTTTTGGCTCCGCAACAATTTTTTTTCGAAAAAGTCTACAAATGGTGTAAAAACTGCCTAGCCAGATTTTTTTGAGTTTGGAACTATTTTTCTACTGCGCGTAGCACGAAAGTTCGGGAGTCCTACTCTGTCACGACTCGGAGTATGGCGTGATCTAGAAATCCAAAACAGAGTACCAAAATACTGGACTCGGACTAGGACTGGTGGCGGAGATGAATCTGGTGGAACTGGGACTGGTGGCAGAGATGAATCTGGTGGAACTCGGACTGGTGGCGGATATATATTGCAGGTGGACTCGGATTGGCGTGATGGCGGTGAATAGGTGGTGGCGTATATTGACTCGGATTGGCGGTGAATATGTGGTGGTGGTTTATGGCAGCGGCGATGAAGTTGGTGCGGTGGTGGTATACGGCAGCAGCGATGATGATGATGATGATGATGATGATGATGATGATGATGATGATGCGGTGGTGATATATGGCAGCGGCGACGTGAAAACTTGTGAATAGAACTCGAAACTCTAAATGACTAGACGCTAAGACAAGCAACTTGACACGACGATGCAACTGCAAATTCAACAAAGCAAATACAAAAAAGATTATGCAAAGGCTCAGATTGGTTCGGATAGGATGAACTAACCCTATTTTTTAGCTTTTTCGTGGACTATAGGTATGAAGAACAGACTCGATCTAAACTACGAAAAAACTGTAAAATCTCACCAAGCAACCTGAAAATCTGATACCACTTGATAGAGGCAAAGGTGTCCCAATGTTTCGATGAGATGGTGGCTATCGTTTTTTGTGGGAGTCGACCTTAACGATCCGACTACGAACGTGCGAGACGTCGTGCCTTAGCAATCGCTAAACCAACTTCCGAGGGGTTATTGACCACGCCGGAGCATGACCAACCTGACCATGAAGGTCTGTTTCCTGCGAGCAAACGAAGAACAAGCAAGAAACTGAGATTGCAATCTGGATATTGCGAATATAAGATGAAAGCTTTATTGATCAAGGTGGGGTTCTATGACATCTTGGTCTCGTCGTTGAACTCAAACGAAGTACGCGAAGTTGCAGCTATGGAGAAATTTTAATCTAAACAAAACCCAAAATCTAAACGATGCCCTAAGAGCTGTATACATGGAGGAAAGAGGGGGAATTTCGTGGCCCTTGGAGGAGGGGTCCGAAACCAACCCTAACTCTTGTTTCCCCGCACATATGGACTCTCAAAACAGCCTGTAATCAAGTATTTTGAAATTACATGGGCCTGGCCTAAAAATAAGGTCACGCGGCACCTAGGATAGCCTCTGGATGAAATTTATGAAGTGGCATCTTGTATATTTCGTCCAAGGCTTTATTCACTCATTATGGTGGCTTCAAAGTCCTGGAATCATCACTTGTAACTCCGTTCTTGTTCTCCTTGTGCACGCCATCATCTCCAAGCTTGAACTTGCTCCAAGGTTCATCTTTCTTGTCCAAGCTAGGCCCTTCATTTGTAAGCAAAACAAATGTATCCAATTTAAGCAGCATCATATTCTCATGAACATGAGAATCGTTACCAAGAAACAAAAGTACCTAGTAATTTAATTGGCGTGCGCGAGCTCTAGTAATTGGTCCAGTATGTATAGTAGCAGGGGCTGTGGGTGTAACAATAGTATTGATATCCTCATCACTCTGGGATTCCGTGGAGTATTCTTACCACCGCTCCCTTCGCGCAAGAACTATGCGCATCTCTTTTACTTGGCTCTCACATGGCTATGGGCTATATATCACTTGTTACCTTATGCCCATTCTATCATGTTCGCTTTGCATGTTATGCATATTTCTATGTCTTTTCCATGCAATTGTGACTCTTGTTTGCATTTACCCATGAGCCACCATTTTACCACTATGTGTATTTGCATACTTGGTGGAGATCCTTGTTGCTATTGCCATGTTTACCATGTACCACATGCCATTGTTGATTCTTGTGTTGGGAGAGTCATGATGTTCCTTTGCTATTTACATTGGACTTCTTGCCAATACAATGATGATACTTTACTCATATCATGCTTTCGTGCGTGTGCTAAGTCATGTGCATTATGTATGCCCGCTATTTGCACACATGACATGTTCGCCATAATTCCTTCTAGTATGTTGCATCTTGGCACTACTAGCTTGCATGACTTGTTTACTACCATTGCTTGCTTTCTCGCATCACCCATGATACATAATTGCACATTGCATTGGGTTGATGACATAAATTTTCATGCCTCTCACCTGATATATATTGATCATTGTCACTTGGCTCCCTTAGTTGCATCTCTCATATACTCTTGTATTGAGTGCCAACTTGCTATGCTTATTGTTCATGGAGACTGGGACATATTACTTGTGATTCATGCTTGTTTGATTGAGCTTCTCTTTGGTTGTTCTAGCATCGTATGCCTACATACCATGAACTATTCCCTTATACTTTCTTATGATAAGCATGATGAAAACACTTGTTGAGTATTTCACCACACGAATGATAGTTGTTGCATTTGCACTAACCACATTTGTTTTTCCGAGTGTTTGTCATGTTCTTTAAGTTTTAAGGATTCACGAGGCATTACCATCACGAGACATATTGGTTATGTGAAGGCATACAAGATGTGCAACTCCAACATACTTGAGAATCTCCTAAAGGTGAACTCCTTCCATTTGAGCCACCCTCAGATACACATATTGGATGGCTCATTCTTTCATTGTTGTTTCCTTCTTCTTGTCTACATGTTACATCTATTGGATGGAGGACCAACATTGGAGACGGACCCTATGGACCTTTGAGTTGAGGAGTGCCACGACACGGAGCTATGGTACAACACCATGATACGTCTCCAATGTATCTATAATTTTTGATTGCTCCATGCTACTTTATCTACTGTTTTGGACTATATTGGGCTTTATTTTCCACTTTTATATTATTTTTGGGACTAACCTATTAACTGGAGGCCCAGC
The DNA here is from genome assembly GCF_003073215.2 of Triticum urartu. Taxonomy (NCBI): domain Eukaryota; kingdom Viridiplantae; phylum Streptophyta; class Magnoliopsida; order Poales; family Poaceae; genus Triticum; species Triticum urartu. The sequence continues at coordinate 216,521,205 of NC_053026.1, forward strand.
CCAGAATTGCTGTTTTTTGCCTATTTCAGTATTTCGAGGAAACAAAATATCAAATGGAGTCCAAATGGAATGAAACCTTCGGGAACGTGATCTTCTCACCGAACGTGATCCGGGAGACTTGGACCCTACTCCAAGAAGTTTCCAGGGAGGTCACGAGGGTGGAGGGCGCCCCCTGGGCGCGCCCCCCTGCCTCGTGGGCCCCTCGGAGCTCTACCGACGTGCTCCTTCCTCCTATATATACCTACGTACCCCCATTAGACCAAAGATGGAGCCAAAAAACCTAATTCCACCGCCGCAACTTCCTGTATCCACGAGATCCCATCTTGGGGCCTGTTCCGGAGCTCCGCCGGAGAGGGCATCCATCACGGAGGGCTTCTACATCAACACCATAGCCCTTCCGATGAAGTGTGAGTAGTTTACTTCAGACCTTCGGGTCCATAGCTAGTAGCTAGATGGCTTCTCTCTCTTTGAATCTCAATACAAAGTTCTCCCCCTCTCTTGTGGAGATCTATTCGATGTAATCTTCTTTTTGCGGTGTGTTTGTTGAGACCGATGAATTGTGGGTTTATGATCCAACTTATCTATGAATAATATTTGAATCTTCTCTGAATTCTTTTATGTATGATTGGTTATCTTTGCAAGTCTCTTCGAATTATCAGTTTGGTTTGGCCTACTAGATTGATCTTTCTTGCAATGGGAGAAGTGCTTAGCCTTTGGGTTCAATCTTGCGGTGTCCTTACTCAGTGACAGAAAGAGTTGCAAGGCACGTATTGTATTGTTGCCATCGAGGATAACAAGATGGGGTATTTATCATATTGCATGAATTTATTCCTCTACATCATGTCATCTTGCTTAAGGCGTTACTCTGTTTTTAACTTAATACTCTAGATGCATGCTGGATAGCGGTCGATGAGTGGAGTAATAGTAGTAGATGCAGGCAGGAGTCGGTCTACTTGTCACGGACGTGATGCCTATATACATGATCATACCTAGATAACCTCATAACTATGCTAAATTCTATCAATTTCTCAACAGTAATTTGTTCAGCCACCGTAGAATATCTATGCTCTTGAGAGAAGCCACTAGTGAAACCTTTGGCCCCCGGGTCTATTCTCATCATATCAATCTCCATTACTTTATTTTACTTGTTTTGCTTTTACTTTTCACTTTGCATCTTTATACCAAAAATACCAAAAATATTATCTCTATCAGATCTCACTCTCGTAAGTGACCGTGAAGGGATTGACCACCCCTAAGCGTTGGTTGCGAGTTGCTACCGTTTTGTGCAGGTATAAGGGACTTGTGCGTGACCTCCTACTGGATTGATACCTTGGTTCTCAAAAACTGAGGGAAATACTTACGCTACTATGCTGCATCACCCCCTCCTCTTCGGGGAAAACCAACGCTAGCTCGAGACGTAACAAGAAGGATTTCTGGCGCCGTTGCCGGGGAGGCCTACGCCAAGTCAAGTCAAGATTTACTCTCCCGTCAACGAGCCATTTCTGGCGCCGTTGCCTGGGAGGCCTACGCCAAGTCAAGTCAAGATTTACTCTCCCGTCAATGAGCCATTTCTGGCGCCATTGCCGGGGAAGCCTACGCAAAAGTCAACATACCAAGTACCCATCACAATCTCTATCTCTCGCATTACATTATTTGCCATTTGCCTCTCGTTTTCCTCTCCCCCACTTCACCCTTGCCGTTTTATTCGCCCTCTCTTTCCCTTTGCCTTTTGTTTGCTCGTGTGTTAGTTTGCTTGTTCGTCACGATGGCCTTACCTAATTTTGGTGATCTTCACCTTAAAAGGCTAGAAGATATCGAAAACAATGTCAGGAAGTTTATGGTCTTGCAATTTGAGCATAATAATTTCTTTAGAAACGAGCTTAAGGAACAAAAGAGTTTTATGAGTTATATGAATAAAGAGCTCGATGATATGTCCAAATAATTTGATGGTGTAAGAGCCCAAATTCCTCATCTTGAAAAAATGACCGCTGAAATTTCGGATATGCAAGCCACCTTAGTCAATAAGATGGCCGCTAAACCGAATAACTATGAGAATCAAGATGAAGATCTGAAAGTTATTGATGTGTCCCCTATTAAATCTTTGTTTTGCAATATGAATCTTGATGAATCTGATTATGATCTTCCCTTACCTAGAAGGCGTTCTAAGAGTTCTGAGTTTTTAGATCCTGATGATGAAATTGATAAAAAAGGGATTGAAAGAAATAAAAATCTAGATATTGCTAAACCCACTATTTTGGATCTCAAGGAATTTAACTATGAGAATTGCTCTTTAATTGATTGTATTTCCTTGTTGCAATCCGTGTTAAATTCTCCTCATGCTTATAGTCGAAATAAGGCCTTTACCGAACACATTGTTGACGCCTTAATGCAATCTTATGAAGAAAAGCTTGAGTTGAAAGTTTCTATCCCTAGAAAACTCCATGATGAGTGGGAACCTACAATTAAGATTAAAATTAAAAATTACGAGTTTTATGCTTTGTGTGATTTGGGTGCTAGTGTCTCTACTATCCCCAAAGCTTTGTGTGATTTGCTAGATTTCCGTGACTTTGATGATTGCTCTCTAAACTTGCATCTTGCGGATTCCACTATTAAAAAGCCTATGGGAAGAATTAATGATGTTCTTATTATTTCAAATAGGAATTATGTGCCCGTAGATTTTATCGTTCTTGATATAGATTGCAATCCTTCATGTCCTATTATTCTTGGTAGACCTTTCCTTAGAACGATTGGTGCAATTATTGATATGAAGGAAGGGAATATTAAATTCCAATTTCCCTTAAAGAAGGGCATGGAAAACTTTCCTAGAAAGAAAATAAAATTACCATATGAATCTATCATGAGAGCCACTTATGAATTGCCTACCAAAGATGGCAATACCTAGATCTATCCTTGCTTTTATGCCTAGCTAGGGGCGTTAAACGATAGCGCTTGTTGGGAGGCAACCCAATTTTATTTTGTGTTTTTTGTTTTTGGTTCTGTTTAGGAATAAATAATCCATCTAGATTCTGTTTATATGTGGTTTTATCTTTTAATTAGTGTTTGTGCCAAGTTAAACCTATTAGATCTTCTTGGAAGATAGTTATTTGATCTTGCTGTAATTTCCAGAATCTTTGCGCTCAGTGCCAGAATTGTCAAAAATCACCAGAACGTGATAAAATAGTGATTCCAATTGCTGCTGATCAATAAACAAATTGCCCAGGTCGTCTAATTTTGGTAGAATTTTTTAGGTTCGAGAAGTTTGCGTTAGTAACAGATTACTACAGACTGTTCTGTTTTTGACAGATTCTGTTTTGCGTGTGTTGTTTGCTTATTTTGATGAATCTATGGCTAGTAAAATAGTTTATAAACCATAGAGAAGTTGGAATACAGTATGTTTAACACCAATACAAATAAAGAACAAGTTCACTACAGTACCTTAAAGTAGTCTTTTGTTTTCTTTCTCTAACGGAGCTCACGAGATTTCTATTGAGTTTTGTGTTGTGAAGTTTTCAAGTTTTGGGTGAATTCTTTTTGATGGATTATGGAACAAGGAGTGGCAAGAGCCTAAGATTGGTGATGCCCATGGCACCCCCAAGATAATCCAAGGACACCAAAAAGTCAAAGCTTGGGGATGCCTCGGAAGGCATCCCCTCTTTCTTCCACTTCCATCGGTAATTTACTTGGAGCTATATTTTTATTAACCACATGATATGTGTTTTGCTTGGAGCGTCTTGTATTATTTGTGTCTTTGCTTGTTAGTCTACCACAATCATCCTTGCTGTACACACCTTTTGAGAGAGCCATGTATGAATTGAAACTTGATAGTTTACTCTATGTGCTTCACTTATATCTTTTTGAGCGTGATAATTTTTGCTCTAGTGCTTCACTTAGATCTTTTAGAGCACGGTGGTGGTTTGTTTTAAAGAAACTTGATCTCCTATGCTTCACTTAGATTATTTTGAGAGTCGTTAATAGCATGGTAATTTGCTTAATGTTAATATACTTGGTATTCAAGATATGTGAAACTTTCTTTTTAGTGGGTTGAATACTAAGATAAGTTTGATGCTTGATAATTGTCTTGAGATATGGAGGTGATAATATCATAGTCGTGCTAGTTGAGTAGTTGTGAATTTGATAAATACTTGTGTTGAAGTTAGCAAGTCCCGTAGCATGCACGTATGGTTAAAGTTGTGTAACAAATTTGAAGCATGAAGTGTACCTGGCTTGTGCATCCTTATGAGTGGCGGTCGGGGACGAGCGATGGTCTTTTCCTACCAATCTATCCCCCTAGGAGCATGCGTGTAGTACTTGATTTTTGATGACTTCTAAATTTTTGCAATAAGTATATGAGTTCTTTTGACTAATGTTGAGTCCATGGATTATACGCACTTTTACCTTTCCGCCATTTGCTAGCCTCTTCGGTACCGTGCATTGCCCTTTCTCACATTGAGAGTTGGTGCAAACTTCGCCGGTGCATCCAAACCCCATGATATGATACGCTCTTTCACACATAAACCTCTCTATATCTTCCTCAAAACAGCCACCATACCTACCTATCATGGCATTTCCATAGCCATTCCGAGATATATTGCCATGCAACTTCCATCATCATCATCATCATGACATGCTTTACTTTTGTCATATTGCCATTGCATGATCTTGTAGTTGACATCATATTTGTGGCAAAGCCACCATGCATTATTTTTCATACATGTCACTCTTGATTCATTGCACTATGTCGGCACACCGCCGAAGGCATTCATATAGAGTCATATCTTGTTCTAGTATCGAGCTGTAATCATTATGTTGTAATCAATAGAAGTGTGATGATCATCACTATTAGAGCATTGCCCAATAAAAAAAATGAGAAAGGCCAAAAAGAAAAAAAGAAAGGCCCAAAAAAAAGAAGGAGAAAATAAAAAGGGCAATGCTACTATCTCTTTTTCCACACTTGTGCTTCAAAGTAGCACCTTGTTCTTCATGTAGTGAGTCTCATATATTGTGCTTCAAAGTAGCACCATGATTTCATATAGTGAGTCTCATAAGTTGTCTTGTTCATACTAGTGGGAATTTTTCATTATAGAACTTGGCTTGTATATTCCAATGATGGGCTTCCTCAAAATGCCCTAGGTCTTCATGAGCAAGCAAGTTGGATGCACACCCACTAGTTTTCTTTTGTTGAGCATTCTTAGCTCTAGTGCATCCGTTGCATGGCAATCCCTACTCCTTGCATTAACATCAATTGATGGGAATCTCCATAGCTCATTGATTAGCCTCGTTGATGTGAGACTTTCTCCTTTTTTGTCTTCTCCATACAATCCCCATCATCATATTCTATACCACCCATAGTGCTATGTCCATGGCTCGCGCTCATGTATTGCGTGAAGGTTGAAAAAGTTTGAGATTATTTGAGTATGAAACAATTGCTTGGCTTGTCATCGGGGGTATAGAAGTTGGGAACATCTTTGTGTGATGAAAATGAAGCATAGCCTAACTATATGATTTTGTAGGGATGAACTTCCTTTGGCCATGTTATTTTGAGATGACATAATTGTTTGATTAGTATGCTTGAAGTATTATCATTTTTTATGTCAATATGAACTTTTGTCTTGAACCTTTCGGATCTGAATATTCATACCATGATTAAGAAGATTTACATTGAAATTATGCCAAAGTATCACTCCGCATCAAAAATTCTCTTTTTATCATTTACCTACACGAGGACGAGCAGGAATTAAGCTTGGGGATGCCTGATGCGTCTCCAACGTATCTATAATTTTTGATTGCTCCATGCTACTTTATCTACTGTTTTGGACTATATTGGGCTTTATTTTCCACTTTTATATTATTTTTGGGACTAACCTATTAACCGGAGGCCCAGCCCAGAATTGCTGTTTTTTGCCTATTTCAGTATTTCGAGGAAACAAAATATCAAACGGAGTCCAAATGGAATGAAACCTTCGGGAACGTGATCTTCTCACCGAACGTGATCCGGGAGACTTGGACCCTACTCCAAGAAGTTTCCAGGGAGGTCACGAGGGTGGAGGGCGCCCCTTGGGCGCGCCCCCTGCCTCGTCGGCCCCTCGGAGCTCTACCGACGTGCTCCTTCCTCCTATATATACCTACGTACCCCCATTAGACCAAAGATGGAGCCAAAAAACCTAATTCCACCGCCGCAACTTCCTGTATCCACGAGATCCCATCTTGGGGCCTGTTCCGGAGCTCCGCCGAAGAGGGAATCCATCACGGAGGGCTTCTACATCAACACCATAGCCCTTCCGATGAAGTGTGAGTAGTTTACTTCAACCTTCGGGTCCATAGCTATTAGCTAGATGGCTTCTTCTCTCTTTTTGGATCTCAATACAATGTTCTCCCGCTCTCTCGTGGAGATCTATTTGATGTAATCTTCTTTTTGCGGTGTGTTTGTTGAGACCGATGAATTGTGGGTTTATGATCCAACTTATCTATGAATAATATTTGAATCTTCTCTGAATTCTTTTATGTATGATTGAGTTATCTTTGCAAGTCTCTTCGAATTATCCATTTGGTTTGGCCAACTAGATTGGTAGTTCTTGCAATGGGAGAAGTGCTTAGCTTTGGGTTCAATCTTGCGGTGTCCTTACTCAGTGACAGAAAGAGTTGCAAGGCACGTATTGTATTGTTGCCATCGAGGATAACAAGATGGGGTATTTGTCATATTGCATGAATTTATTCCTCTACATCATGTCATCTTGCTTAAGGCATTACTCTGTTTTTAACTTAATACTCCAGATGCATGCTGGATAGCGGTCGATGAGTGGAGTAATAGTAGTAGATGCAGGCAAGAGTCGGTCTACTTGTCACGGACGTGATGCCTATATACATGATCATACCTAGATAACCTCATAACTATGCTAAATTCTATCAATTGCTCAACAGTAATTTGTTCACCCACCGTAGAATATCTGTGCTCTTGAGAGAAGCCACTAGTGAAACCTATGGCCCTCGGGTCTATTCTCATCATATCAATCTCCATTAATTTATTTTACTTGTTTTTCTTTTACTTTTCACTTTGCATCTTTATACCAAAAATATTATCTCTATCAGATCTCACTCTCATAAGTGACCGTGAAGGGATTGACAACCCCTAAGCGTTAGTTGCGAGTTGCTACCGTTTTGTGCAGGTACGAGGGACTTGTGCGTGACCTCCTACTGGATTGATACCTTGGTTCTCAAAAACTGAGGGAAATACTTACGCTACTGTGCTGCATCACCCCCTCCTCTTCGGGGAAAACCAACGCTAGCTCGAGACGTAGCACACCACCCATAACAAATTTGCATCTTATGCATGGATTGACTCACATTATGATTGCCTTGTTGCATCTTGTATTTCTATGTCATCCGTGATATATGAGCTTGTGCACTTTCTTAGCAAATTTGTTGTGATCTTACTTAATGGCGTATTCATACATCATGATTACATTGCCCACCATCAAATGCAGGATAACATAATCATATTGAGATTCCATTGCTATGTTCATGCTTTTGATAAACCATCCCATTATGGCATCATTTTACACAAGAGTCAAATTTATCACATTCACAATACCTTTGTGCATACTATGAATGAATTTGACCACATGAATGCTTTACAAATCATTCTATATCATCTTGCTAAGCTTCATTTGCCTTGTACGAACAATCTTATCAAGCGAACTCATGCTTCATGGACACCTTGTGTGCGCTAACCATTGTATTTCTGAGTTTCATTTGTGTTTGCTCCTTTTGCGTGTATGCCGCTCCGGAGACACCTTGGACTACTTGTATTGCGCCATGTCTTCAACTCCGTCCACCTACAAGTTTGTCCACGACAACCATTTCCATGGTGATGAGGTTCATGATCCAAGCTCGGATCTTTCCCGGGGGGGGGGGTATGATGCAGAGCATTCTACGATCATCCCCATATACACGAGGAGACCTTGACCTCAAGCATACACCATTGGACAAAAGGTGAACTCATTCCTAAGTCCTTCCCCTTTCCATTTATGCGAGACATGGTTGCTACCTAATGCAAAGACACTACGTGTGCATAGGAACCAAGGACTAAAGGAGGAAGAATGGAGAGCGCCAATACTTGTGCAGAGTTCCTGCTAAGGCCAGAACTTTTGGCCACAGCCCGGAACCTCCTACCCTTGACACTTCAGGCGACGCTCGGACGGGCCAACTCTCTATCCAGCCTGGAGCCTGCCCAGAACTTCTGGCCATCCCGGAACTTCTGGCCCTGCTACACCAATGTCGTCCGGGACCGTGCCAACTCTCTGGATAGCCCGGACCATGCCCAGACCATCGCACAGAAACTTCGGTGCCCGGACCATCCGGCTGTGCTGGGAACTTCCGGCCCTGCCTGCGCGCAAACACTTGGGACAAGGCCCACGTACCTGTTTCTCCCCTCACTTACCCCTTTGTGGCCCTAGACTGTATATACTCCTCCACCTCCACCATCTTAGGGCTAGCAAAGTAGTAGCTCATTTGAGATAGAGCTTTGCTCTCCACTTGATCCCTTCTCCATCGAGTTCACGATCTCTACGGAGAAGATCCCCCAAGTGGATTCAAGACCCCTCATGGGAAAACCCCTCGAGACCTCGTCATGGAGAAGAACTTGCTACTTGTATCATCCTTTGTTGATCGTGGGTCATGGATCATGTATCTCTTTGTGTTTCGAGGATCTAGCACATGTGTAATTGAATCTTGTTGGTTTGAGTGTTTCCCCTCGTGTTCTTCGTGTTCTTCGCAGGATTCGCTCCAATCATGAAAGATGGGGCAACTAGGGTTCTACATAAGATACTGGTCGGATGGTCCCTGCGGTCGAAGGTGATCGGACATGCTGACCATGGCTTGCATTTCGCGGCTACCAGCTCTACGGTGTAGATGTCCCGGAGTGTGCGCTTCCTCTCCTTGTTAGCTATATGTGTGGTGTAGATCATGTTCACCGTTTTTACCTCAAGAGGAAACTGCTTCTGGCCTCCATTGTTCGGCCCATGAGGCTCATCATCGTCCTCGCTACGGGGGCCCTTGTCTTGCTTCTCGGTTGTGAGCTTGCCTGCCTATTTTATCACCCAACAGTTGGTGTGGTTAGCAGGTTTATCCGGGGTGCCATGGATCTGGCAAGGCTTATCTAGGATTTTGTCGATTGCGGTTGGGTCATCCCTGTTCCCTTTACAGAGTTTCTTCTGCTAACCGGCTTTGGAGTTACTAAATCCAGCATGCACTGCTATATCCTTGGTTACACCACCATTGTGACGATGCTTATTTTTGTTGCGATGTGGATTCCCGTTTTCTTCACGGACTTCTGAGGTACCTATCACGCCCAATATGCGATCCTATCCGAGAGGAGCTCGAAGGTCCCACCAAGGATAGAGCTTCATATTGAAGACGCTTTTGCAAGGTGGATATCATTACATCGTACCGTATACAACACAACTGGGGATACTTACAAAGGCATACAATTGCCATATGAATACATCAAGCATCATATAGAAGAGCAACATCATACAATGGATATCACTAGAAGATGGCATCAACTAGCATAGCATGCTAACCCATATCATGGAGCTCAAATCACACAACATGGCATATACATAGGAGCAACAGGTTCATGGTAATCATCAAAGCAATATGCAACCATGAATTCAAAAATCTGGGAACACAAACATTAACATTATGATGCTAATTTGAGAGGCATATAATAGCAAGCATAGCAATTTAACATTTATGTGGATGACATGGGCATGTAGTAGACTGGCAATATCCAACTTAATCCATGGGCACAACTTCATATGATGCATAGATTAATTACTATGATTTTCATGAAATGGAACGTTCTGTTAATAGATTGACAATTTTACCATGATGGCAACTTTAGAGCAAGAAAGAGACATGCTACAACAACCCTACATGGCAACCAAGGGCATGGCATCATAGTACACATCACATAGAGAAAACCACAAGAATGATTCAGATGCATATGAGCAATGGATTAGTGGCAACCATCATGGCAAGTTTGAATGTTATAACAGTTTTCTGTAGTTAGCAACACTTAACATCAGGATGCACTTTTGCAACGAAGAATATGACATGTAGATGAACCCTAACATGAATGAAACAACCACCATCATGAAGAGCACAGAGGGTAGATCAATTCACATACATAAATCATCCCCATCGGATCAACATGCACAAAGATACAAGCTCCACAAAATGCATATATGAGAAAGATTTCCTAGGACTTGTTAGAAAAACAACCTCGCGGGAAAAGTGCATCTTGTAGTCCCGAGGACGAGATGGTGCAGCCGCGCTGATTGGATGGGAGAACAGGATCGACCCAAGACAAGGCCGTCCAGGGCCGGGCCAACAACGGTGGCGGAGTCGACGCCGGCTCCAGCGAGCGAGGAAACGGGTGGATCGGGCCGTGGGGCGCCGGATCCCTCCATGGCGGAGGTCGGGGAGACGCCGACGAGCTTGAGGCCAGCTCGGGCTGGGGCCAGGGCGGGGGCGGAGCTCGGCGGCGGCGAGGAGGCCGTTGGTTCGAGTCTACTAAACAAGGTTGGTTGTAGCCATGATTGGAGAGGTTAATGAGAGGCTTCCTTCGTATATGCTCCTAACCCGCTTTTGAGTACATCGAATGAGGTTTAGTAGCATCTGTAATGAGGGCCGGCAAGGTGTCTTGTCGGAAAACTTTGTTTACTTGGAAGTATTGGAGGTTCGTCCTTAAGCATGTTCGATGCATGCACAAGTACCCGACAAGTGCTCTTTCCATTAATACATAGATAAACAAGTACAGATCATACGAAGTACAAACATGGATGAAGGATTACACAGTTTTAACTAAATTTGGGCAAGTGTCTACGTCTTTTGATTCAAAAAAAGATAAGTGCCCCATAATGCCTTTATTGTCCCTCTCTTCCTAGGAGTTGCATCGAGAAGGAAAGAGGGCAAAAGGAGCGCCTGGGCAGAAGCCCAGCCCGACCGCGTCAGGACCAGCGGGACGTAGCCTGACAAGGTCAGGAGGGCACCACCCCAGCAAGGAAGAATAGGCCGGGGACGGGGAGAGTGGCTAGGTGATGCCCTTGTCACCCCCGCTAGGACTAGAGGGACATGGCTCGACAGGGACACCGGCAGGGAAGACGAGGCCCGAGTCCACGAGGAAGCCTGCCGGGGACTAGCTGGAGGAAGCGGTGATGACTAGGCCAAGCGCCTCGGGCAAATCGCTCTGCCAACCGGGGTCCAGTTGCAGATGGTGGTGCTACCGGCGCCTAGCTGACAGTGATGGTGCGTCCGGCGCTCAACTAGAGTCCGAGTCATTGTCTTCTTGGTTGACGACCGGGAGCTCCTCGTCGCCGTCGTCACCATCAGTGTCCTCGTCGTCGTTGTCGCTATCCTCTTATCATGGTGGAAGTGAAAAAAGAAAGAAGGAGGAGGTATATGGATGAGCATCACCGTCCACCTCCTGCTCCCTTTTATAGTGGAGCGACGCGGGAGGCTAGCTCTCCACTACTCTGGGGCGACCGCCCCACTCCCCAATCCGTCCTATCTGCACCTCTCATGGCGTCTAGATTCGTCAGCCGCCCCTTTATGCCAATCCAGGGCGCTGCATCTCTTGCCAAGGTAGGCACAAGTTCCCGCACCCTGCGCATCCACCACCAACCCCGCGCAATGCATGCATCGCGCGTGGCAGAAACGACAGGCGTAGTGGGTGAAGTGAAATGGCAATTACCCAAGGTTCACGCGTGGGCATCGTAATTAACCCCCATGAACATGGGTGTCCTCTGGCCTACTACATGGGTGAACCCACGTCATTCGGACACTGCAAGCCTCGTGGGAGACCCGGATATTAACCCAATTCTAGGTTAATAAGAAGCAAAGAAGATCTCAAAAACACGGGCACCCGCCGCGGCAAGGTCAGTATGCTGGCTTGTGCGTTGTTTGGGCCTACCCCTACGATGCCCAGCAGCATGTATAGACCAGGCCCAGGGGCTCATGTCGGTGCAGCAAACATTTACTTTTGCTGCCTGGACTCACGCACAGCCGTAAAGTCGTTCATACATTAGGTATCTATGCATGTCATGAGATAAGCTAGAGAAACCGCTGTTCGTGATATCAAGGAGAGCATTAAGAAGATCAAGTTGAAAGGAGATCACCTCAGGGAAGCCCCCCTTGCTAGGAAGGAGAGCCCGGTCGGGTTGAGGCTGCACCTGAGGGACAAGGCCAGATTACCCCGGCAAGGCTTCGTGATGTGGAGCATACTATGGTCATCCCTATGGACCTACCATTGTCTCATCAAGTGCCAAGACGACCCATGACACGAGCACGAGCTAGAGCTCTCGAGAATGAGGTGACTTCTTTCCTTAGTGATATCACATATGATCCACTCGAGACAAGGCTACTACCTAAGTCCAAGATATTATGCATGATTAGGTATCAAGAGGACACTCCTGAAGATGCACGTGAAGACGTACAAGTCCCCAAGTTCACGGATGAAGAGAACCAACGGAAGGAGTCAAGAACACCTCCCAGGCCCCGGACATCCGGCCACGACCCCGGACATCCGGCCCCAGGAGCATCGTCCACCACAGCTGCACATCCGCCAAGCATCTACAGGCCCCGGACATCCGGCCCCGCCAGCCCGGACATTCGACCCTTCCCGAGCTCTCGGAAATCCGACCTCCAGCCCGGATATCTGGATACCACCGAACCCGAGATCAACAAGGCCAGCCACTCTAGCCCGGACATCCGGCCACTCTAGCTCGGACATCCGGCCCCGCGTGAAAGCCCGCACATCCGGTCCGACGCCCGGACATCCGGCCTCCCCTGTCTGCCCACAGTGTAAGGGCCTGAGGCCCGTGTACCCCTTCGCCCACCTAGAATATATATACTCTTCTCCTACCTACGTTTTAGGGTTAGTGTTGTGATAGCTCACTTCAGAGATAGAGCCTCCCTCATCCATATCGGATCTACTCCTTGAGAGAGACCATGGCCCCTCTACAGAGAAGATCCATCTTGGATTCAAGACCCCCTTTTGGGCAGCCCCATCAAGACCTCCTCACGGAGAAGAACCGGTTACCCCTTGTATCGTCCCTTGTTGACTTTGGATCGTGTATCTCCCTTTGTGTTTCGAGAATCTAGCACATGTGTGACCGGATCTAGTTGGTTTGAGTGTTTCTCTTGTGTTCCCCTTTGTGTTTTCCCCTCGTGTTCCTTGTGTTCTTCGCGGGATCCGCTCCTTTCATGAAAGATCGGCCATCTAGGGTTCCACCCTACATCATCTTGGTATCTATAGCCACGTTGTGTTTTCTAGCCTTATTTTGTTGATTTTGTCCCTAATTCGAAAATTCCCCACAAAAAGCCCCCATTTTTTGTGATTTGATCCACGGATTTCATGTGTTGCACGTAGATCTAGCTTTTCCTCACCTTTTCCCCAATTTCCATCCACAGATTCCCACAAATTTTGCCCCGGATTTGATCTCTCCACACAAAGTTCATTGAGTTCGTCCACGAATCCAGAGCCCGGACATCCGGCCCGACAGCCCGGACATCCGGCTACCTCATACATCCGGCCATCAAGTCTCGGACATCCGGCCCCTGGCAGCACCACTTCCATTCCACCGCCCCGTTTTCCGTCCAAGTTTCCCCAAATTTTGTTCCGGTGCCCACATACACTTACGCATACCACCACCAGTTTCGGATAGCACCGCCATATACCACATACACCACCATCACTTACCACTACCAAGGCCGACAATTTTGTCCAGTTTCGTCTTGAGAATTTGAGTTGCGGTTCCGTGTCCTATTGTGTTTCGGCTATTTAGGTACGGTTCGACATCGACATCACCGCCGCTCATGTTCGCCACAGACGCGTCATCGACAACGACCACCTCACCATTTTTCACACCATCAACCGTTTCTTGCTTACAAACAACCAACATCAAACGGTAAACTCGTCTTGGTATAGTGATACACCATTCTTTCCATTACATTGATAGCCATCGTAGCCTTACTCTTTTGCGTCGCTTACCCATCGAGACTAGCCTTTGAGTATTGCTGGCAATGTGACTTGTGAACATTACTGATCATACTTCCCATAGAATACATATATCATTGGTGCATATCTTGGTATCATCTCTTGTGTCACAAGGTTGTCATCGCATACACAATTGCTATCTTGGTTCGTGAAACATTGCATGAGAAAAGAGCTCAAACAACAAAAAGCCAAACAAGCTTATAAGTGATACGTCCATTTTCCATCATGCTTTTATATCGATATTTATTGCATTATGGGCTGTTATTTCACATTATGTCACAATACTTATGGCTCTTCTATCTTACTTTACAAGGTTTACATAAGGAGGGAGAATGCCGGCAGCTAGAATTCTGGGCTGGAGAAGGAGCAAATATTAGAGACCTATTCTGCACAACTCCAAAAGTCCTGAAACTCCACGGAACACCTTATAATAAATAATGAAAAATCCTCGCCAAAGATGAAGACCAGGGGGCACACACCCTGCTCACGAGGGTGGGCCCCCCAGGGCACGCCCCCTACCTCATGGGCCCCCTGGTGACTCTCCGATGACCATCTTCTCCTTGGGACGAAACTCCGCCGCCACGAGGCGGAACCTTGGCGGATCCAATCTATAGCTCCGGCAGAGCTGTTCTGCGGGGGAAACTTCCCGCCGGAGGGGGAAATCATTGACATCGTCATCACCAACGCTCCTCTCATCGGGAGAGGGCAATCTCCATCAACATCTTCATCAGCATCATCCCATCTCAAAACCCTAGTTCATCTCTTGTATCATATTTTTGTCTCCAAGTCTGGGATTGGTGCTAGTAGGTTGCTAGTAGTGTTAATTACTCCTTGTAGTTGATGCTAGTTGGTTTAATTGGTGGGAGATCATATGTTTAGATCCTATATGCATATTAATACCCCTCTGATTATGAACATGTTTATGCTTTGTGAGTAGTTACGTTTGTTCCTGAGGACAAGGGAGAAGTCTTGCTATTAGTAGTCATGTGAATTTGGTATTCGTTTGATATTTTGATGAGATGTATCTTGTCTACCCTCCAGTGATCTTATGTGAACGTAGACTACATAACAATTCACCATTATTTGGGCCTAGAGGAAGGCATTGGGAAGTAATAAGTAGATGATGGGTTGCTAGAGTGACAGAAGCTTAAACCCTAGTTGATGCGTTGCTTCGTAAGGTGCTGATTTGGATCCATATGTTTCATGCTATGGTTAGGTTTACCTTAATACTTTTGTTGTAGTTGCGGATGCTCGCAATAGAGGTTAATCATAAGTGGGATGCTTGTTCAAGTAAGAACAGCACCCAAGCACCGGTCCACCCACATGTCAAATTATCAAAGGACTGAATGCGAATCATATGAGTGTGATGAAAACTAGCTTGACGATATTCCCATGTGTCCTCGGGAGCGCTTTTCCTTATACAAGAGTTTGTCCAGGCTTGTCCTTTGCTACAAAAAGGATTGGGCCACCTTGCTACACTTTATTTACTTTTGTTACTTATTGCTCGTTACAAATTATCTCATCACAAAACTATCTGTTATCACTTATTTCAGTACTTGCAGAGAATACCTTGCTGAAAACCATTTATCATTTCCTTCTGCTCCTCGTTGGGTTCGACACTCTTACTTATCGAAAGGACTACGATAGATCCCATATACTTGTGGGTCATCAAGACTCTTTTCTCGCGCCGTTGCCGGGCAGTGAAGCGCCTTTGGTAGGTGGAATTTGGTAAGGAAAAATTTATAGTGTGCTGAAATTTACTGTCACTTGTTACTATGGAAAGTAATCCTCTAAGGGGCTTGTTCAGGGTATCTTCACCCCGACCAGTAGAGCAAAGAGTTGCTCCTCAACCTACTGAACCTATTGAAAATGAAATTCCTTATGAGTATCCTTCGAGTATGATAGAAAAACTCCTAGCTAATCCTTTTACAGGAGATGGAACAAAGCATCCTGATGAACACCTAATATTTGTGGATGAAGTTTGTGGATTATTTAAGCTTGCAGTTATACCCGATGATGTTGCTAAGAAGAAGATCTTCCCTCAATCTTTGAAGGGAAACGCATTGACATGGTATAGGCTATGTGATGATATGGGATCATGGAACCATAGAAGATTGAAATTGGAATTTCATCAAAAGTATTACCCTATGCATCTTGTTCATCGTGATCGCAATTATATATATAATTTTTGGCCTCGCGAAGGAGAAAGCATCGCTCAAGCTTGGGGGAGGCTTAAATCAATTTTATATTCATGCCCCAATCATGAGGTTCCAAGAGAAACAATTCTTCAAAAAATTTATGCTCGGCTTTCTGAAAATAATCGCACCATGATCGATACTTCTTATGCTGGCTCTTTTATGATGAAGACTATTGGATTTAGATGGGATTTATTGGATAGAATTAAACGCAACTCTGAAGATTGGGACCTCGACAATGGTAAGGAGTCAGGTATGACACCTAAGTTTGATTGTGTTAAATCTTTTATGGATACCGATATTTTCCGTAAGTTTAGCACTAAATATGGACTTGGTTCTGAGATAGTAGCTTCTTTCTGTGAATCTTTTGCTACTTATGTTGATCTCCCTAAGGAGAAGTGGTTTAAATATCATCCTCCCATAGAAGTAAAAGTAGCTGCACCTATTAAAGTTGAAGAAAAGACTGTCACTTATAATGATCCTATTGTTCCTACTTGTTATGTTGAGAAACCACCTTTCCCTGTTAGGATAAAGGATCATGCTAAAGCTTCAACTGTGGTTCGTAAAAGCAATATTAAAACATATACACCTCCTGAGCAAGTTAAAGTTGAACCTAATATTGCTATTGTTAAAGATCTCTTGTCTGATAATATAGATGGGAATGTTATTTATTTCTGTGATGAAATTGCTAGAATTGCTAAACCCAGTGATACAGATAAACCTAGACCTGTGATAGGCATGCCTGTTATTTCTGTTAAAATAGGAGATCATTGTTATCATGGATTATGTGATATGGGTGCTAGTGCTAGTGCAATACCTATTGACTTGTACAAAGAAATTATGCATGACATTGCACCTGTTGAGTTAGAAGAAATTGATGTTACTATTACACTTGCTAATAGAGATATTATTTCACCAATGGGAATTGTTAGAGATGTTGAAGTCTTGTGTGGGAAAACTAAATATCCTGCTGATTTTCTTGTTCTTGGTTCCCCAAAAGATAGCTTTTGTCCCATTATATTTGGTAGACCCTTCTTAAATATTGTTAATGCTACCATAGAGTGCACAAGGGATGTTGTTACTGTCGGCTTAGATGATATGACTCATGAGTTTAATTTCTCTAAATTTAGTAAACAACACCGTGAAGAAGAATTGCCTTGTAAGGATGAAATTATTGGTCTTGCTTCTATTGTTGTACCTCCTAATGATCCTTTAGAACAATATTTGCTAGACCTTGCGAATGATATGTTTATGAATGAAAGAAGGGAAATAGATGAAATATTCTTTAAACAGGAACCTATTCTGAAACACAATTTGCCTGTTGAAATCCTACGGGATCCCCCTCCACCTAAGGGTGATCCCGTGTTTGAGCTTAAACCATTGCCTGATAATCTTAAATATGCTTATCTTGATGAAAAGAAGATATATCCTGTTATTATTAGTGCTAACCTTTCAGAGCATGAAGAAGAAATATTATTGAAAACTCTGAAGAAGCACCGTTCTGCTATTGGATATACACTTGATGATCTTAAGGGCATTAGTCCCACTCTATGTCAACATAAAATAAATTTGGAAGCAGATGCCAAACCAGTTCGTGATCCTCAACGACGTCTGAATCCTAAAATGAAAGAAGTGGTAAGAAAAGAAATACTAAAGCTTCTGGAGGCAGGTATAATTTATCCCGTTGCTGATAGTCAGTGGGTAAGTCCTGTTCATTGTGTCCCTAAGAAGGGAGGTATTACTGTTGTTCCTAATGATAAAGATGAATTGATTCCACAAAGAATTATTACAGGTTATAGGATGGTAATTGATTTCCATAAATTAAATAAGGCTACTAAGAAAGATCATTACCCCTTACCTTTTATCGATCAAATGCAAGAAAGATTATGCAAACATACACATTACTGCTTTCTAGATGGTTATTCTGGTTTCTCTCAAATACCAGTGTCGGCTAAAGATCAATCAAAGACTACTTTTACATGCCCTTTTGGTACTTTTGCTTATAAATGTATGCATTTTGGTTTATGTAATGCACCTTCTACCTTTCAAAGATGCATGATGGCTATATTCTCTGACTTTTGTGAAAAGATTTATGAGGTTTTCATGGATGACTTTTCCGTCTATGGATCCTCTTTTGATGATTGCTTGAGCAATCTTGATCGAGTTTTGCAGAGATGTGAAGAAACTAATCTTGTCTTGAATTGGGAAAAGTGCAACTTTATGGTTAATGAGGGTATTGTCTTGGGGCATAAAGTTTCTGAAAGAGGTATTGAAGTTCATAAAGCCAAGGTTGATGCTATTGAAAAGATGCCATGTCCCAAGGACATCAAAGGTATAAGAAGTTTCCTTGGTCACGCCGTATTTTATAGGAGGTTCATTAAGGACTTCTCAAAAATTTCTCGGCCTCTGACTAATCTATTACAAAAACATATACCATTTGTCTTTGATGATGATTGTGTAGCATCATTTGAAATACTTAAGAAAGCATTAGTCTCCGCACCTATTGTTCAGCCACCTGATTGGAATTTACCCTTTGAAATTATGTGTGATGCTAGTGACTATGTTGTAGGTGCTGTTCTAGGGCAAAGAGATGATAAGAAATTAAATGTTATCCATTATGGTAGTAAGACTCTAGACAATGCTCAAAGAAATTATGCTACTACTGGAAAATAACTTTTAGCAGTTGTATTTGCTTGTGATAAGTTCAGACCTTATATTGTTGATTCTAAAGTAACTATCCACACTGATCATGCCGCTATTAAATATCTTATGGAGAAGAAAGATGCTAAACCTAGACTTCTTAGATGGGTTCTCTTGCTACAAGAATTTGATTTGCATATTATTGATAGAAAAGGAGCTGAGAACCCTGTTGCAGACAACTTATCTAGGTTAGAGAATGTTCTTGATGACCCACTACATATTGATGATAGCTTTCCTGATGAACAATTAAATGTCATAAGTACTTCTCGTAGTACCCCTTGGTATGCTGATTATGCTAATTACATAGTTGCTAAATTTATACCACCTAGCTTCACAAACCAACAAAAGAAAAAGTTCTTCTATGATTTGAGACATTACTTTTGGGATGACCCACATCTTTATAAAGAAGGAGTAGATGGTGTTATTAGACGTTGTGTACCTGAGCATGAACAGGAACAGATCCTACGCAAGTGCCACTCCGAAACTTATGGGGGACACCATGCGGGAGATAGAACTGCACATAAGGTATTGCAATCCGGTTTTTATTGGCCTACTCTCTTCAAGGATGCCCGTAAGTTTGTCCTATCTTGTGATGAATGTCAAATAATTGGTAATATTAGTAGACGTCAAGAAATGCATATGAATTATTCACTTGTTATTGAACCGTTTGATGTTTGGGGCTTTGATTATATGGGACCTTTTCCTGCCTCTAATGGATATACACATATTTTAGTTGCTGTTGATTACGTTACTAAGTGGGTAGAAGCTATTCCAACTAGTAGTGCTGATCATAACACTTCTATTAAAATTCTTAAAGAAGTTATTTTTCCGAGGTTTGGAGTCCCTAGATATTTAATGACTAATGGTGGTTCACATTTTATTCATGGTGCTTTCCGTAAAATGCTTGCTAAATATGACGTCAATCATAGAATTGCATCTCCGTATCACCCACAGTCTAGTGGTCAAGTAGAATTGAGTAATAGAGAACCCAAATTAATTTTGTAAAAGACTATCAATAGGTCTAGAAAGAATTGGTCCAAGAAACTGGATGATGCATTATGGGCCTATAGAACTGCATATAAAAATCCAATGGGTATGTCTCCGTATAAAATGGTCCATGGAAAAGCATGTCACTTACCTCTCGAACTAGAACACAAGGCTTATTGGGCTATTAAAGAACTAAATTATGATTTTAAACTTGCCGGTGAGAAGAGGTTACTTGATATTAGCTCACTTGATGAATGGAGAACCCAAGCTTATGAAAATACCAAGTTGTTTAAAGAAAAGGTTAAAAGATGGCATGACAAAAGGATACAAAAAGCATGAGTTTAATGTAGGTGATTATGTATTGCTATACAACTCTCGTTTAAGATTTTTTGCAGGGAAACGTCTCTCTAAATGGGAAGGCGCCTATGTTATCGAGGAGGTCTATCGTTCTGGTGCCATAAAAATCAACAACTTCGAGGGAACAAATCCGAAGGTGGTAAACGGTCAAAGAATCAAACATTATATCTCAGGTAATCCCATAAATGTTGAAACCAATATTATTGAAACCGTAACCCTGGAGGAATACATAAGGGACACTTTCCAGAACGTTTCAGACTCCGAAAAGGAATAGGTATGTGGTACGGTAAGTAAACCGACTCCAAAACAATTTTAAGGCAATATTTCTCCATTTTGGAATATTTAGAAAAATAGAAAATTAAGTAGCAGTCTGGGAAGGACACGAGGGCCTCACGAGGGTGGAGGGCGCGCCCTACCCCCTGGGCGCGCCCCCTACCTCGTG
The DNA here is from genome assembly GCF_003073215.2 of Triticum urartu. Lineage (NCBI taxonomy): Eukaryota > Viridiplantae > Streptophyta > Magnoliopsida > Poales > Poaceae > Triticum > Triticum urartu. Next base: position 216,541,942 of record NC_053026.1, read on the forward strand.
AGCACCTCGTGTGCCTTCCGAACTCCGTTTTCTTGCACGATACGTATTTTGGTCGGTAAAAATTCATTATATAATCTCCTGAAGGTTTTGACTCCCGTATCACGCAAATATCCTCTTTTTTTGTTTTGAGCTGTTGCTGCTGCAGATTAGAGCAAGATGTCTTCTCAAGAGTCAGTCGGGGAGAGCCGAGTATCTAATCCGGCACCGGAACCAAGGGCAAACAGCGACCCTGACCACTTTGGGCCAGCAACGGAGGAAGAGATGGAGGATGACCTAATGAGGGTACATGCCATGGAGGATCAGGAAGTCACCTCTCGCTTCCGAGCTAGATTCACAATGGGAGAACTACAGAGCTCAGCTATTCCAAACTCGGTTATCCCTTCCAATGTTAGATTTCTTTCTTATGAGAATATGAAAAAGAGTGTCACTGGTTCTCCTACAGCTCTGCAGCACCCTTGGGTGCAGGGACCTTTGGCTGTTACAGGAAATCTCCGAAAGGAAATAATGGATCTCAAGCAGCAAGTCAACAAGCTTGAGGAGGAGAATCGTATTTTGAAAGGCATCATCGCCAAAAACATCACATCACCATCCCTAAAAAGAGAGACATAATCACATGGGTATGGGCACTCCCCTTGGAAACCACCAAGCTTGGGCGAGGTGCCCCGATATCGTATCACCATCACTTTTATCTTTACCGTTTTTCCTAGTTCGATCCTTTTGGTAGTATTTTGATCTAGTAGAATAAAGTTTATGGCATGATCTAGTTTTAAGTTTTTCTTTATGATCTCTCTATGTAATCGAGTCTGTGAGCTATATAATAAAGATTAGTGTTGATTCAAGGGCTTGATTTTCTTACTATAATCTTGGGTGAATAAAAGAAAAGAGAAAAAGAATAAGAAGAAACAAAAGTTCATATTGATCTTATTGATAGTAATGACTTCACATAGAAAGAGTGTGATGATTAAAAGTTGTTGGGAGTTGGCAGACATAGCTTTGGTCATCGTTGCACATATAAATATACTATTATTGACATCTTTTATGATTGGGAACACTCATCAAAGTATGACATGCTAAAGAGTTGATGTTGGACAAGGAAGAGAGCGTAATGGGTTATGTTTTCTTATATGTGAGATAAAGTATTCTGTCATGGATCATCCAACATGTTGAGCTTGCCTTTCCCCCTCATGCTAGCCAGGTCCTCAGCACCAAGTAGAGATACTACTTGTGCTTCCAAATATCCTTAAACTAGTTTTGCCATGAGAGTCCACCATATCTACCTATGGATTGAATAAGATCCTTCAAGTAAGTTGTCATCGGTGCAAAGCAATAAAAATTGCTCTCTAAATATGTATGATTGATTGGTGTGGGAGAAATAAGATTTATACGATCTTGTGATGTGGAAGTAATAAAAGCGACGGACTACATAATAAAGGTTCATATCACAAGGGGCAATATAAAGTGACGTTCTTTCGCATTAAGATTTTGTGCATCCAACCATAATAGCGCATGGCAACCTCTGCTTCCCTCTGCGAAGGGCCTATCTTTTATTATTATCTTCTACCTTATGCAAGTGTCATGGTGATCTTCACCTTTCCTTTTTCATTTTATCCTTTGGCAAGCCCAGCATGTTGGAAAGAACCTGATATATATATATCTAATTGGATGTAGGGGAGCATGAGTTGTTATTGTTGACATTACCCTTGAGGTAAAAGGTTGTGGGGCGAAACTATAAGCCCCTATCTTTCTCTCTGTCCGATTAAAACTCCGTAACCACAAGTATTGCACGATTGTTAGCAATTATGAAGGACCAGATGATAGTTGAGTATGTGGACTTGCTTTTCAGCTCTGACATATACTCTTTCTGATGTTATGATAAATTGCAATTGCTTCAATGACTGAGGTTATAGTTTGTTGGTTCTCAATAAGGTTTCTGATTCATACTTTTGCATTGTGAATAGACCATCACTTGAACATAAGTAATCATATGACAATATCTATATATGTTGTTTTTATCAGAATAATCATGATGCCCTCATGTCCGTATTTTAATTTTTATCGACACATCTACCTCTAAACATGGGGACATATTCATGGTTATCGGCTTTCGTTTGAGGACAAGCGAGGTCTAAGCTTGGGGGAGTTGATACGTCTATTTTGCATCATGCTTTTATATCGATATTTATTGCATTATGGGTTGTTATTTCACATTATGTCACAATACTTATGGCTATTCTCTATTATTTTACAAGGTTTACATAAGGAGGGAGAATGCTGGCAGCTGGAATTCTGGGCTGGAAAAGGAGCAAATATTAGAGACCTATTCTGCACAACTCCAAAAGTCCTGAAACTCCACGGAACACCTTATAATAAATAATGAAAAATCCTCGCCAAAGATGAAGACCAGGGGGCCCACACCCTGGTCATGAGGGTTGGGGGTGCGCCCCCCCTAGGGCGCACCCCCCTACCTCATGGGCCCCTGGTGGCTCTCGGATGACCATCTTCTCCTATATGAAGTCTTTTGTCGGGGGAAAATAAGAAGCAACCTTTCGGGACGAAACTCTGCCGCCACAAGGCGGAACCTTGGAGGATCTGATGTAGGGTGGAACCCTAGATGGCCAATCTTTCATGAAAGGAGCGGATCCCTATGAAGAACGCGATGAACACGAGGGGAAACATGAGGGAAACACGAGAGAAATCACTCAACCAACAAGAATAGATCACACATGCGCTAGATCGATGAACACAAAGGTAAGATACAAGATCCAAAGTCAACAACGGACGATACATGGTAACCGGTTCTTCTCCTAGAAGGAGGTCTTGAATCCACAAGGGGATCTTCCCGTAAAGGGGGCTTGAATCCAAGGTGATCTTCTCCGAAGAGGGGCCGCAGTCTCTCTCGAGGAGGAGATCAGTATGGATGAGCGAAGCTCTATCTCACATATGAGCTAAACCAACGCTAACCCTAGAAAGGAGGAGATGGGGGAGTATATATAGTGTTAGCCCATGAAGGGGTAAGTGAGAGGGGGGATACATGGGCCTCTGGCCCGTTCATTGTGCGCAGACAGGCGCCGGATGTCCAGGCTGGGGGCCGGATGTCCGGGCTGGAGTGGTCGATTCTTCCGCTCTCTGGATAGCATGCGCCGGATTTCCGGGCAGGCGCCGGATGTCCGGCCCGTCGCGGGGCGCTGGATGTCCGGGGGTCGGCCGGATGTCCGGCCGCTGTAGAGTCGCCTGGCTTCGGTCTCTCTCTGGTGTACTTCTAGTTGGTGGCGCCGGATGTCCGGCCGCTGTAGCTCTGCGGTGACTCCACTTGAGGCACTTCTTGATCCGCTTCCGTGTGGACTTGCCGTATGACTCGAGCATCTCCATGGTCGTTGTCGGTGTCAAAACCGGCGGATCTCGGGTAGGGGGTCCCGAACTGTGTGTCTAGGCCGGATGGTAACAGGAGGCAGGGAACACGATGTTTTACCCAGGTTCGGGCCCTCTTGATGGAGGTAAAACCCTACGTCCTGCTTGATTAATATTGATGATATGGGTAGTACAAGAGTAGATCTACCACGAGATCAAGGAGGCTAAACCCTAGAAGCTAGCCTACGGTATGATTGTTGTATATGCAGTTGATTGCCTACGGACTACAACCCTCCGGTTTATATAGACACCGGATAGGGTTAGGGTTACACAGAGTCGGTTACAATGGTAGGAGATCTTGAATATCCGCATCGCCAAGCTTGCCTTCCATGCCAAGGAAAGTCCCATCCGGACACGGGAAGAAGTCTTGAATCTTATAT